>NC_142930.1:103985245-104025245 GCF_046866305.1 Octopus bimaculoides | reverse complement strand
TCTCAGATCCGATTTCGATTACACAAGAAAATTTCGCTTATAGGAATAGCACACTATCGAATAGCAGTAAAACTTTATAAACATATATTGATGTATATACATCAAAGTATAATGAATTGAAGTATTTATGTGTTAAAATATGTTATGCGAAAATACAGTTAATATGGGAATTGAACAACATACGACTTCATTTCTACAGGTGTAATTTTAAACTACAACTTTTGATCTATATTCGCATGTATGTATGTATATGTATGTTTGTATTTATGTATATATATATATATATACACACACACAGAGTGTTTAAAAAATTTGATATCGTTTGAGATGTAAATATCACAGAAACTACATAGTCAAAGTAAATGAAATTAAACAGTTTAATATTAGATTTATTCCTCCACGTTTGAATTCCATGAACGATTTCACAAAGACGGGCAATGAAGATGGTTCTTGGAGATGGCGCAGAACACATTCACTTTTGGTGAGCCCGTCTCATGCTCAATTGTGGCATGGGGGTTTTCTTCGCCCCAAATGCGAACATTTTGCTTATTGACCTTGCCACCCGTACGAAATCTCGCCTTATCACTGAAAATAAAATGTTACTTGCATTCAGCTTCAAGTTTCTCTTGCATATTAGCACATAATTGTTTACGCTTTCGCTTGCCATCTGCCGTTATAGCCGAACGAGCTGCAGTTTGTAGGGTTTCTTTAGCAAGCGTTTCCTGAGGACGCACCAGACTGTCGTTGGAGGAATCTTGTCTTCCAGACTTGTTATTCTTATGGACATCTGGCGGTTTCACAACAGTTTTGGAGAATCCACTCGACCGTCTCGTCCCAGGTTAGTGGTCGTCGAAATCATTTTTCCCTGCACAGACAGCCTTCCTCTTTCAAATTTTTGTGCCTCTGCATTGCCGTTGGTGACTTTTTAGAGAACTCTTTCACAAATGCACGCTGCATAGTCTTGTTCGACTGTATTTAAGCATACTCCAACGCACAAAACACCTTTTCTCTTCCAGTGAATGCCATTTCTATACCTGAAAATATAAACACATCAAACATGCTGTTAAAATTTGAAGCCATTTGAACAAGAACTGGCAAGTTATTAGAGTGCAAAATGATATCAAACTTTTTGTAAGGACGCATATACACAGACACACAGACACACACACACACACACACATATATATATATATATATATATATATATATATATATATATATATATATATATATATATATATATATATATATATATATATATATGGCGTTCCAACAGAGCCATTATTTACTTGAACTCAATCACTTATCAAATCATGAACAACGCATTGCAACAGTATTCTCTAACCATGTAAACATTACACAATCAGTATTCCAATATTTTATATTATCCATTTAAACCCCGATAGCTAATTCAATATTGCTTATAATATGTTACAAAATAATCAGGAATGCACAATAAGCAGAGGAATTCTGAGATACGAATTACAGTAGATGCTTTTTAGATCAGCACAATCTGGCCTTAACAATATTGACATGATTATATCTGAAAATATCAGCTATTTTCGAGTGGGTCTCGTTTTCCCAATCCTGAGCACTTGAAAGTAAGTATGGGAAAAGCATTCTGCCCTGAGAAGTAACCTTGAAATCAGTCTTCACAAAACCAGTATTCTTCTTCGCTAGGTGAAGCCTACTGAGATGATTAGCAGTACTACGGTTAGTGTCTTAATGTTTTACGTATCTGATCTTTGCATCTATACTATAATGAAGACATCTACTTATTAATTAGGTATGTAACAATTACAGTACTAAACGAAAGGAAATATTAAAGGGTTGACCGCCTGGAAATATTTTTATCAATTCATGTTCTTAGAAATTTGTTTCTTTATTGCCCACAGGGAGCCAACATAGAGATGACAGAACAGCCTGATTGGGGTCAGACGCACAAATGATAATAAAACTTTATAAGCGTTTACAGTAATATCGGATGAAGGACAGTCGGATGAAATACACTACAAAAAGCAAAACAGCATATGCACATTGAGATAGAAAAACAGGTTACGTTCCGACCCCACGAGCCCTGTTCTGCCACCGGTAACTTTTTTGTTCAGCCTAGTGGCACGTTCACGAGGAGTCTTTCACACCCAGCATTCTCGCTACACGCATCCATTAGTCTTTAAACATCCTCTCTCCAGGCGTCTTCTCTCCACCTCACTTTTCTTTTCAAGTGAAAAGTGAAGAATCTCACCAACCCGAGATCAAAGATGAAGATGCTTGTCGCCAGCGGATCCGATTGTATGAGCATTTTAATCGTCTGTCCCGTCCAGTTTTTTTGTTCCCCCACATCCGCTGATAACAGCGTTATTTCATCTTCCAGGTTTAATACAACCGCTGCTACCAGCCATTCTGAATTCGCCTCCGGCTGGACGTTTGCAATGTTTTCTCTCGAGGTTCTCCTCCACATATATATGGGAAGGAGCACCACCACCTGTGTTCGTAATGGCTCCACTGAGTACTTTTTCGCCTTCTCGGCCGGTTCCATTCGAACCTCTATTGTTACGTAGCTTTTTCCACGCGTTACATACTTTACTTCCTGCCATATCGGCTTTAAGCTTTTTTCTATTTCTTTTTCATTGACATAATCAATTTCTTTTTTTCCAAGTTGTATGTTTTAAACATTATTTTTCTTTCCAGAACGTCTGTTTGGATAGTTTGAGGAGGGGGTCACTTTCACTTCAGTCCCCTCCTTTGTTAATATCTCTCTGTATCCTTTTAAATTTTCAATGATTAACTTTCGGGATTTACATTATTTACAATTTCCGAATATTTGTCCTCATCTTGTTTGTTGTTAACACAACGTTTCGACTGATATACCTTCCGGCTGTCATCAGGTGTCTTGGGGAAATTTCGAATCTGGGTTATCTTTCCAAAAGTATTTTTCGATGTTGTTGTTGTTGTTGTTGTTGTTGTTGTTCTTCTTCTTCTTCTTCTTCTTCTTCTTCTTCTTCTTCTTCTTCTTCTTCTTCTTCTTCTTCTTCTTCTTCTTCTTCTTCTTCTTCTTCTTCTTCTTCTTCTTCTTCTTCTTCTAATTATTATTATTATTATTATTATTATTATTATTATTATTATTATTATTATTATTCAGTAGTTTAATTTTTATAACGTGCTTTCACTTCACTACCGATCGCAGCTCTGTGCGCCTTGGGTATGTGCTGTGGTTTGCTGTGGTGCTCTTATGTTTACTGTATTGAAAGTGTTTTGCGTAGGATGTGTGCAGTACCCAGTAGTGCAATTTTCTGTATGTTATATATATTTGTAAGTCCTTATTATTATTATTGTTATTATTATTATTATTATTCAGATCTCTGCCTGGAATCGAACTCGGAATCAATAAGTATCCGCAAAATTGCCATAGTAATGAATCAGAAGCACGAAGCGTGAAGCCGCTTGACGACCGATGACATTCAACTCTGCTGTACATGCACAGTAAGTTTTAACGTTCTAGCTCACTTCCGCTGTTTACAGCAGTGCTTGGAAGGAAGGTAGCGTGTAATCGTTGCATTGAACATGACGGTATGATTTCTTTGCAACACTGCTCAGACGCCTACGTAAAGATTCAGAAATTGTGTCGGAAGGAGTATATGAGCCGTACACAAGTGTACGAGTGGTCCAAACGTTTCCAAGGTGGCCGAAAAATGTCGATATTGACGAACATTCTGGGTGACAACATCCAGCAGAACTGAAAAAATCATTGCAGATGTGCGTAAGGTTGTGAGTGGAAATCATGAATCGCCATCCATGAGTTATCAGAGGATGTACAGATAAGTTACGTTTCAGTTCAGTACAGTATCAATGTAGATTTGGGTATGAGACGCGTGTGTGCCAGGTTTGTGCCAAAACTGGTTTCAGTCGATCAAAAAGACATTCGGTTTTCAGTTGCACAAGATCTCATAGAACGTGTCGAGAACGATGACAACGTTTTGAACACTTTGCATAGGCCTCTGAGCAGGTTCGCTAAGCGTTTGGCAAAATGTTATGTAGATTCTCTGCTCAACAGTCTCTGTCATGGTCAAAGCGACGATCACACGCTACACACTTTCCTTCCAAGCAATGCCGTAACCAGCGTAAGTGAGCTAGAACGTTAAAACTTAGTGCGCATGCATAGTAAATTTCAAAGTCAATCTGTGCCAAGCAACTTCACTTAGCTTTAGCTGCGTTACTATAGCTAGAGTCCGGATACATATTGATCAGACCACTTATACATAAGTCACAAAACTTGTGAGATGATATCTGGACATAAAAGACATATGCTAGTTCACAAAAAACATGCCTTCAGAATCAAATTCCAATGAGCAAAGATGTAGAAGAAACTTGAGTAATAGGCGATGTGTGGTAAGTAGCTTGTTTACTAAAAGATTCCACCTTCCTGTTTTGTTATGTGTGTGTGCGTGTGTGTGTGTGTGTGTGTGTGTGTGTGTGTGTGTATGTGTGTGTGTGTGTGTGTGTGTAAAACTTTAAAATATCACTGGATTCAAAATGAATTCTAACCATTCATGGATGGCTTTTCGCAATAATTTCTACATCAGTACTATGTTTGGATTATTCGTGGAATTTTTGCAACAATATTCAAAGTATTCTCATATTTCCATAACCAGAAATTAGTTGTAGCTTCAAGGTTGCTTAACTCTAGTAGCACAGATTTCTAACAGACGTCATGCCAATATTACTATCCAGTTTTCCTATCTTTTATGGCAAGCATCTTCATTAGATATCGTTTCTTTTAAACAGTGGTGTGTTTTCAGTGAGAATTAGCAGCTGTCTCTAGCAGCACGGACTGGATTCACCAAAATACACTGCAAAGGATCCATGTATGAAATGTCTTCACAGACGTACATTGACATACTATGTACATCATTGATGGTCTAAGCTAATTATGCAATCGAAGAATAGATTTGAAAATTACAATATTTTACTAGTGTAAAAATTGTATTTTCTGTTTGGAAGAAACATAACAGCTCTTTTTCTAATGAAACAAGGTATTAATTTCAATATAATATGAGGAAATTGTGATATTACATTATAACCTTGGGACATCTCTCTATTATTACAATGAAAAGAAAACGCAGTTAAAGGAAAACAATAATATAAAATACAGAAATAACTGAGCCGGTGTGTTATTGTTTTCCCATACAGTATCGTTGATGTTGATAACAAAGGATAATGTGATTTGAAAACAATTTTCGACTCTCTTTCATATCACTTTGTGATGATATGATATTGTAACATTTTTAAAAATGCGTGCGCACCCACCCGCACGCACTTACACATTCAAACATGAGTACGTCAAACCATGTATGTATATATATATATATATATATATATATATATATATATATATATATATATATATATATATATATATATATATATATATATATATATATATATATATATATATATATATATATATATATATATATATATATATATATATATATATATATATATATATATATATATATATATATATATATATATGTATATATATATATATATATATGTACTTATTCATGTATAAATAAGAATATATGTGAGTGCGTGTGTCAGTGTATTTTTGTATAAATGTGTGTACATATGATCACAGACGCGCACACATGTAGAACATATGAATGTGTACTTTATACATATGCATACATATGTTTGTGTCTGAGTGAGTGTGCACTATATATAAGCATCATGTAAATTGGAAGTTTATATATGTGTGTGTGCGTATGTGTGTGTGTGTGTGTGTGTGTGTGTGTGTGTGTGTGTGTGTGTCATATCGTTACACAACTCGTTGCCTTTAATATCTGAAATGAATTCTGTCGAAGCTCCAGTATGATTTTGAAATCTCTAGAGTAAGTTTACTTTCAGTTTTTGACGTTTTAATCAAAAGTAAACAATAATCTATATAAAGTAAACATCTTTCTACTTACAGTGTTGATTGCAAGCAATTGATGATGCTTTTTCATATATTTATCTTTTAATAGTTAATGGTAGTTATAAAAATGAATGTAGACGAATCAACATGCTTAGTCTCTCTACTCACTCAACCTGTTAGAAATGCCAGTCAAATATCCCAGAATTCACATTAAACTATTTTAGAAAACGTCTCCATTGAGTAATATTGCTCTGTTTAAACAAAATCTAAATTAATCTACGCGTTAGTCATAACTGGAATGCAATTAATCATAGTTCTGTTACATTAAAATAAGCAATAAGAACAACAGTAACAGTAAAATGAACAAAGCCAATGGCAAGTAATGTAAAGCACGTTTATTTGTTGATACAATAACTTTCAAAGACGTAAGCTGTCTCCTAGCGTGTAGCCAGCATTACAGTAGTTATGCGATTCTCAAAATGTGAAGCATATGCACTTATTCTTGAGTATGTGTTTTCTAGAGAGTATAGGGTGAGAAACGATTAACACAGCATTGCAGGGCATCATACATCTTTACATTAAATACCCATTGCTACATCTGGAAGGAAGCCATATATACTTAGGTGGAGTAGGGAAGCCTATTACTAGATCTTACTTCTTCGAACTCAGTATATTTAGAATTTATGTTAATGTACGTGTGTCTGCGTCTTTGTCACACACAGAAAAATACACATATATAAACGTATATGCATAAGGAAAATTTGATATTGACTTGTGATTAAAGTGTTGAAGAATCAGTCTTTTGAATCAATCACAATTATTCGACTTGCGCCAAACGTCTGGACACCTACAGGTAGAACAAGGACGAGATAGCTAGATATCAGTAGTAATGTTTGGTCGTTATTTATTCATACATGAGGATCCAGCCAGAATGTGTACAGCTAGTTGCTTTCGATAGGATCATATAGAGGAGGCGTCTAATGATTCTACCCCCAGGAATCTCATAGGAATAGTATGTGAAGATGATAGATTGTTGGGTATTTACACTCTTGAAACTGCCATACTATGTTGTTTTATCATTCATAATATATGGTTCAGATGAGAAACAAATGCAAATTTATCATAAAATTTTTGTCTATTCTTCAAAACTCCTATGGACTGGTCCGTGATACGCACGCGCGCGCGCGCACACACACGCGCACACACACACACGCACGAACGCACACACACACACACACACACACACACACACACACGCAAGAATGTAGAATTATACATTCTCAAAACTAGTCTACTAGAGTACTATACACAATACATCCATGGAAGAATATCATCTGTAAGGAAAATACGTCCTGATCTTGCTAGGACTTTTTCGATTACTAACTATATATTCGTTCTATATCCGTAAGTACTTAAGGGTCACGCTAAGTTTAAATAATAACAGTTTATATAACCATATAGTATTTCATAGCGATCACTGCTATCATCTCTACTTTCGCGGAGATGATAGCAGATGCTGAATTCAAGACGAACACACACTGAATTCTTCAAAGGTAATATTCACATCCAACTTAGTGTGGAGGTTTTCTTTTACTCTTTTACTGTTTTACTTGTTACTGCGGCCATGCTGGAGCACCGCCTCTAGTCGACCAATTCGACCCCAGGACTTATTCTTTGTAAGCCTATTACTTAATCTATGGCTCTCTTTTGCCGAACCGCTAAGTTACGGAGACGTAAACACACCAGCATCGGTTGTCAAGCGATGTCGAGTGGACAAACACAGACACACAAACACGCACACATCTATATATACATATACATATATACGATGGGCTTCTTTCAGTTTCCGTCTACCAAATCCACAAACAAGACTTTGGTCGACCCGAGGCTATAGTAGAAGACACTTACCCAAGATGCCACGCAGTGGGACTGAACCAGGAACCATGTGGTTGGTAGGCAAGCTACTTACCACACAACTACGTCTGCGCCTGGTTGTGTAATATCACAGAATGTTACGTTATTTACCATGAGAAAAAATCTGGTAAAGACATGTGTTGCATGAAAGACTCGAAATCATATCGTTCACACACAAAACTCGTCTGTTGAAGCTGCTGTAACTGCCAGATCACATGATTTCATCTTACTATACCGATGTCCAGCAGCACGATAACATCCGAACCTCCCGCCAATGATATATATAATCTCTGAGTCCATTCCGGCATTGGTGACGCAAAGAGCTAATTAATAGTGACAGAAAAAAATTTAATAAAGAAGGTAATTTGATCACCAACTTAACAAAGAAGCTATGTCAGAACACAAGATACTGTGTTAGTTGAGTGCATAAAAGCATGCGAAATTACAAGTCCTTAGGGGAGATTTCGCAAGAAAAATGACGCAGTATACTGCGTTCTGACACACATTACATGATAAACTAATGATCAAGATAAACTTTTGTAGTTAATGCCACTTCTGACGCTTTTAATTATTTTTTAATATGCCTACTAGCTGAATTCTTCGGTTTGCTTCAACAGCTACCTTAAATAAAGCTGACACGTATACACTGGCTGAAAATATACTGCAACTGAACAAAGAGGATGCAATTAAATACTGCACCTTAGGACGTTAATGCAGTAATGAAACATACCGGGCTTAGAATTAACGTGAGGCCATAATGTATAATACTGTAATAAACAAGTTTCTAGGATCTATAATTCTCCTTAAATTCTTATAATGTCTTGAACTTATTCTTGATAACTTAGGATTCACGTATGGAGAAAATACCGGGTAATTGTAAAACACCTACACGGATTCACAATTTGTATTCTTTTACGCTACGAGTGCGCGCGCACACACGCGCACACAACACTTACACATACACACACACACACACACATACACACACATATATAAATATATTCGTATGTATACATAAAATCTCTGAGCGAGATATAAACAGTGGCAGTACAGAATCGTAACTTATAATTGCAATCTAAGTGTGGTGTCCTATAAAGGACAGTGCTACTGACGCGTGTTGCTCCAGGAAGACACCTCTTCAAGCTGGCTAATGACATGCATTCCGTGTCCGATTAGTATTTGCGAAGGGACGTTATCCCTTCCATCTCTAGCCTTACGTGATACAGACGGACTCAAGTTTCTGGGTGGTTACCCGTCCTCAGCGTGTGTTAATCAGCAACAGTCTGTCGCTTGAAAAAGCATATAGTATTTTGCGAGTGGAATGAGATTTGATCAGTAGCTTGTGATTAATACACGCCGAGGACGGATAAGCACTCAGCAACTCGAGTCCGTGTGTATCACGTAAGGTTACAGATGAAAGCGATGACCTCATCTCGCAAATGCTAAACGGACACAGAATGTGTACTGTTACCCAGCTGGAGGAGATGTCTTCTCGAGGCTATACACGTCAGTAGCACTGTCCTGTATAGGACGCCACACTTGGTTGGCAGTTATATATATATATATATATATATGTGTAAGTATATGTATATGTATATATATATATATATATATATATATATATATATATATATATATATATATATATATATATATATATATATATATATATATATATATATATATATATATATTGTTGATGTCTTATGATTTAGAAATATTTGTTCGAACAGTAAACCTTGAAGTATTTAAAGCTAGAAATGATACCAAGTAGATATTAATTATAAAGTTGATACTATTTCGTTGAAAGGTAAAGTCGACTTTGGCGGAAATTGAACTAATAACACAAAGACGGATGAAATGCTGCTAAGCATTATGTCTGTCGCCTTAACGAATCTGCTAGACCACCACATTTATAACAAGTAAATATGGGTTTGAAGACTATTCACTTTCTCAATTAATTATTTACACACTGTTATTTATAGCTTTCATGATCAAATATTCCACGAGAATTGTACACACACACACACACAAATACCCAAGTATATATCTCAACATATATATGTCTGGTGTGTGCATATGTATAAATGCTTGTATATACACGAGTAGTAGACGGCAAGTGCAGTGGTAATCGTACTCCTAATTAATCGAACTAGGATAAATATAATTTTATTTGGGAAAAAGTTTAAGCTAAGATCATTCAAAGTAAAATGTGGAATTTGAATCAATGTCATGAGCCTTTTATTTGGGTTGTGACGGGATAGAAGCAGTGAAGAAATTGTTCAACAAGTTTTAATGTGGTTGATTTTAATGTATGATCTATTTCCTGATAACACACACTCAATATTTTAAATTGAGTCTGAAAATATATGTTACGGAACAATCACATTCATTCTTTGTTCATTTACATCCACGTTTTCTCACCAGTTATCTATGTTACAGTTAGAAGCAACCACAATGCAACCCTTAAAAATGTTACCGAACAATTTAGTTTTTCAAGAACAATTCAGCTACACTTCATGATGATATCTTGGTCACAAACTCTAAATATGTCCATAAATATTAGATGCAGTTAATATCGAAATTAAAATTAAGTTTAAAATGAAATTAAAATGTAAAACTAAAAGATCCAAAACTAAAACAAAACATCAAATGTATAAATTATAATTTAAATAGTAAAACACTAAGATACTAAAAAAATTAAATTAAAATATTAAGAAGCTATACATGAAGTGGACACAAACTCAACTGCTGGCCCTGATGGTTTCCCAGCAATCCTCCTTAAATCGTGTAAGCATGTCCTGGCAAAACCCCTCCAGATCCTCTTCCAGAGCTTTCTCGCAAATGGAAGACTGCCAAGCAAGCTGAAGGAGGGAATAATATGCCCAATCCATAAAGGGGGAAGCACAGCAGATGCCAAAAACTATAGGCCTATCTCTCTGACTTCACACATCAGCAAAGTCATGGAAAGAATAGCCAGAGGAAAACTAATCGCATTCCTTGAAGAAAATAAATTGCTGAGTGATACCCAACATGGCTTTCGACCAGGTAGGTGCTGCCTGACCCAGCTCTTACAACATTACGACTGGGAGTTGAGGCAGTTACTCAACAACTCAAATGCGGACGTAATATACCTTGATTTTGCAAAAGCTTTTGACAAAGTGGATCATGGTGTGATATGCCACAAACTGCGTGATCTTGGCATAGCTGGAAAACTTGGAGTGTGGTTACATGACTTTCTGAAAGATAGAAGTCAGGCAGTAGTGGCTAATGGAGCCACCTCTATGAAAACACAACTAATGAGCGGTGTTCCACAGGGCACTGTCTTGGGACCATTGCTTTTTATAGTCGCTCTCTCAGATATGCCTTCAAGTGCCCGGATAGCCACTCTTGCAAGCTACGCAGACGATACAAAAGTCTCGCAGAAAATACAGAACGCCAGTGATGTTGCAAACCTGCAGCAGGAATTGGACTCAGTTTACAGATGGGCTGAGGACAATAATATGCAGTTTAATGCTGAAATATTCCAAGCCCTGCGCTACCAACGTCCAAAACTGAATATGAAACTTACAGAGTACACTGGTCCGCAGGGAATTTCAATCCCAGAGCCTAAATCAGTGAGAGACCTGGGTATCGACATGAGTGATGATACCTCTTTCCAAGTGCACATTACCAGGATGGCAACAAAGTGCAGACGATTGGCTGGATGTATCCTGAGAATATTCAGAACCAGAGATAAGGAAACCAGGATGATCCTCTGGAGGACATTCGTCCTCAGCCGCCTGGATTACTGCTCACAGCTGTGGTCACCCACCAGTGTGAAATTAAGAGCAGACCTTGAAGCAATCCAGAGGAGATTCAGAAAGAAGATTGTCTCTTTGCAACTGCTCAGCTACTGGGAAAGGCTGAAACAGCTAAGACTCTACTCCCTGGAGAGAAGGCGAGAGAGGTATGCAGTAATATACACCTGGAAGATCCTGGAAGGAATTGTGCCAAATTTTGGCATTGAAAGCTACACCAATGCCAGAACGGGACGACACTGTATAGTGCCAGAGATCCCAGCAATGCCATCGCGCTTCAGGACCAGTTACTGCAACAGCTTGGGATTCAGGGGCCCACAGCTTTTTAATATACTCCCAAAGAGCCTGAGGAATCTGCACAAAGTAGATGTAGGAGTTTTTAAATCAAAGCTGGACCTCTTCCTATCGAGAGTCCGAGATGAACCTACCTCGCGGCAGGATGTGCAAATGAGGGTTGCTAAATCAAACTCCATTCTTCACCAAGTGCCACATATTGTAAGAGGCTCCCTGTAATAACAGTGTAGCAACACGGTGGTGCATCAGCATGGCCGCAGCTCTAAGCTGAAACTATTAAAAAAAAAAAGCCAAACATTAACGAAGTAATTTATTTAAAAAAATTAACTAAGAAACTAACAAAAATTTAAAAAATAAAATATAAAAACTTTTTTAAGTTTAGAAAATGGAAACAATTATCATATTAGGAAAGAAAACATTAAACTCTTAAAAAATAAAAAGAAGTTTAAACCTAATAATAATCAAAAATAAATAAAGCATTAAAAAATTAAAATTGAAAATCAAAATATGAGTAATTAAAAATTAAAAGATTTATAAATTTAATTAAAAGGTTTTGACAATTATTTTTATATATACTCATTATTTTACTTGCATCTTTATCTATTTATATTTACATCATATATTTTAATTTTTATTATATCAAGTTTAAATTAATTTCTTTAAAATTTTATTTTTTCCAAGTTAAAATTTTATAATGTTCAACAATTCAAATTTTCGAATTTTCGTTCCTTAATTTTACTTATAATTTTTCAGTTTCATTTTCAAATTTCAATTTCTATTTTTAATTTGAATATTGGTTACAGAATTTTGCACAGGGCCAGTAATTTGTTTGGAGTGGGTGAGGAGTGATGTACGTCGATTACATTGCCCTTAGCACTTAATTGTTACTTATTAGATTTACATCGAAAGGATGAAGGGCGATATCGTTATCGTCGGAACCTGAAGACTGAACCTAAATTCAGAAACTAAAGACTGACAAAATGTTACTAATCATTTTGCCTAGGGCACTAGAGATTCTGCCAGATCGCCGCCGAATTGTTAATATTAATATTTACTATCGACAGGCGGCGAGCTTAGCAGGATCGATAAAATACGTACTAGTTGAACGCAGTGGTTGATGTGATCTACTTTAAACTCCCCTACAATTGTTAGCCTTGCGCCAAAATATGAAATCGATATGAACCATGGGCCAAATTTCACACGTATATATCGATTGTTTGCAAAAAGCTCATGATTAAGTTTGAGTTGTTCCCATTAATGAGTTATCTGGTTCGGTGAAATGTTTTCGCCGACCAACTGTGCTTTGCCCCTTATAGATACTCTCGTCAATTTACAAACTACGGGTGTAAATTGAATAAAATTGTATCCGATACTGGCAGGAGATTCCAAATACTAGATTTGAATGTTCTACGCTTGTATTATATGTACGTTCATATATAAATACATATATAAAATCATACATATATGCATACACACACATGCACAAACACACATTCACACACGCATATATATGCACACGTGTATATATATGTATATATATATATATATATATATATATATATATGTGTGTGTGTGTGTGTGTGTGTGTGTGTGTGTGTGTGTATGTATGTATGTATGTATGTGTACGTGTACATATCAGGTTGGTGCAAAAGTAAGGTCCGATTTCTAGAAAAATGTTTAAGAGCGATTTATAAATTTATTGACCTCTTCTTATAGTTTTAAGATATATCTGTGTCTAATTTGTATTATTTCCTTTCAAATGATTTAACTTCTGGCAATAATTCTCGGAAAATACTACCATCATGTTTGTCCCATCTAAAAATCACATACGAAATGTTTTACTCTACGAGTTTCATAAAGGTGTTAATGCATGTGCAGCAGCAAAATCTATTCGGAGCACTTATGAGGATGATGTATATGTATAGATGTATGTGTAGATGCATATGTACATATAAGTTTATATACATGCATATATATGAAGAGGAAGATGTGATAGCTGCCATAAATGAAATGAGATCAAATTCGGCAACTGGCCCCGATGGTTTCCCGGCTGTCCTCTTAAAGTCGTGTAAACAAGAATTAGAAGCACCACTCCGGATACTCTTCCAGAGTTTCCTTGCAAATGGTAAACTTCCCAAAAAGCTGAAGGAAGGCACCATATGTCCTATCCATAAAGGTGGAAGCAGAGCAGAGGCTGGGAACTACAGGCCCATCTCTCTGATTTCACATATTAGCAAAGTCATGGAACGAATTGTCAGAAAGAGATTGATTGCGTTCCTAGAAGAAAATGACTTGCTGAATGAGACCCAGCATGGTTTCCGTCCAGGTAGAAGCTGCCTCACGCAGCTCCTGCAGCATTATGACTGGGACCTGAAGCAGCTACTTGACCATTCAAATGTTGATGTGATATATCTCGACTTTGCAAAAGCTTTTGACAAAGTTGATCATGGCTTGATATGTCACAAGCTGCGAAACCTTGGCATAACTGGTAAATTAGGAGAATGGCTGCATGACTTCCACAATGGTAGAAGTCAGACAGTTGCAGCCAATGGAGAACTATCTAGGGAAACACAAATATTGAGCGGTGTTCCGCAAGGAACTGTCCTGGGGCCACTACTGTTCATAGTGGCCCTTCTGGACATGCCCACGGTCACTCGGAGAGCCACTGTTACTAGCTACGCTGATGACACAAAACTATCTCAGGCAATAAAGAATCCTGATGATATTGTAAGCCTACAGAATGACCTAAATGCAATATATGAGTGGGAAGAGCAAAACAATATGCAGTTCAATGCGGAAAAATTTCAAGTACTGCGTTACAAGACCACAAGTGCCTCCCAACTGGCATACACAGGACCTGGAGGTACTGCAATCCCAGAACCACAAGCCGTGAGAGACCTGGGCATCAACATGTGTAATGATGCATCATTTCACATGCACATTGTCAAGTTGACAGCAAAGTGCAGACAGCTGCCGGGGTGGATACTGAGGACATTCCGTACAAGGGATCAAAAAGTCATGTTGACTCTATGGAAGACATTTGTCCTGAGCCGCCTAGACTATTGCTCTCAGTTGTGGTCACCACACAGTGTCAAACGGACAGCAGAACTCGAGGCAATTCAGAGGCACTATACAAAAAAGATCGCCACAGTCCAGCAGATGAACTACAGGGAGCGACTGCAGGCACTAGGTCTCTACTCCCTGGAACGCAGGCGGGAGAGATATGTAATAATATACATATGGAAAATACTGGAAGGACTGGTGCCGAACTTTGGCATCAAGTACTACAGGAATGCCCGCACGGGTCACCACTGCATGGTGCCAAAGGTGCCGTCCACTGCATCTCACATAAGAACAAGATACTGCAGCAGCCTCGGTTTCAGAAGACCTCAGCTCTTCAATGCCCTGCCAAAACATTTGAGAGACCTGCAAGACACGAATGTGGAGGTCTTCAAGACAAAACTCGACGCTTTCCTCTCCACGATACCAGACGAACCAATGGCTCGAAATGAGACACAGTTTAGGGTAGCGATGTCAAATTCTCTTATACACCAGATGTGCCATCAAAACTCTTGATTGGACTATATCAGGTGGAGGAGAAGAGCCATGCAAGGAACGTGAAGAGAGCAAAGCATAAAGACAGAAAATCACGGTGGTGCTCCAGTATGACCACAGCCACTTGGCTGAAACCCATAAATAAATGAATAAATGAATAAATATACATATATATGTAGGTATGTACATGTGTATGCGTATATACATATATTTATTTATTATTTTTTAAATTGTATTGTATATATATAGATTTAGATGTATATATGTATGTATACATATATATGTATATATATATATATATATATATGTGTGTATATACATATATGTACGTATATATATATATATATATATGTGTGTATATACATATATGTACGTATATATATATATATATATATATATATATATATATATATATATATATATATATATATATATATATATATATATATATATATATATATATATATATATATAAGGTTGAGGAGAGTATTGGATTTAACCAAACCCCGGAGGATACAGGTAATACCGAGTAAGTGCTGTATACCGATTAGTTTGCCCCAATCGTTGTATGAACAGGATTGGGTATTATAAGTCGTGTATTTTTGTTCTGTGTGTGCCATAAATATCGCCATCCGTTAGAGAAAAAAATTGTAGTTTGGAATCAGTAGTTCTTTGACTGCTATTTCTAAATGTTCAGTATGTTGGAGAAGCAACTCAAGCTAATCCCTGTATATTTATGATTATAAATGGTTTTACCGATAAAGGTTTTTTCATACTGGACTACTTGGCAAAAGTGTTAATTATTAATTTTATTACTAATCGACGATTCCCTGCCCTATATCTGTATATTTTATATTGATGCCTCTAAGTTGGATGGTTAAACCGTTATCCCTTCATACGGGATTTTTTATACGGGACTATTTGTGACACACATAGAATAGATTCTTTGGAGTGAAATGTTTTGAACTCATTAGCCGATAAATTTGTAAGTGCCTGCCTCATGTGGTCTTGATGTCGCATGGTCAAAATTCACATGAGTTTATTAGACACTTTCAGATTTATTAGAATATGGACGCTGAAGAGCGGAATAGGGTAACCTCATACCCTTAACCGTGAAACGTCGTACCCAATTAACTAAAGGCAGGTTTGTTTTTGCTTTTCTCTTCTGCTTTTTGTTCTGTGTGTGCCATAAATATTGCCATCCGTTAGAGAAAAAATTTGTAGTTTTGGAATCAGTAGTTCTTTGACTGCTATTTCTAAATTTTCAGTATGTTGGAGAAGCAACTCAAGCTAATCCCTGTATATTTATGAGTATATATATACATATATATATATATATATATATATATATATATATATATATATATATATATATATATATATATATATATAGATAGATAGATAGATAGATAGATAGATAGATAGATAGGTAGATAGATAGATAGATAGATAGATAGATAGATAGATAGATAGATAGATAGATAGATAGATAGATAGATATAGATATAGATTTATTTGGATTTGCTCACACAAATACACACACACATATACATGCGTGTATATAATTCACTAACAGTGGTGTGGGTGTAATATTTTCATGGTGAATACTCTTTGCACGGTGGCCTTCTTACCACTCTCATTCTAGAACAAGTTAAATTAAAATTTAGCAATTAAAATAGTTAAATAGAAACATTCTGCCTCCACATTTTCAGATAATATAATCAACAATTATTTTGGTTCAAAAGCATTTATAAAATGATTTCAAAACTAGATGAATAAATCATAAATGCAAATTCCAAGCAGTATATCTTCATTCTTCCTACATAATTTTTATTTCAGTCGCACTTCAGTGAACTCTCACAATAACAGGAATCTAGTTTTGTAAAGCCCTTCAAAATTAGCTCATTAAAAAGTATTATGATGTAAAAAGTCACCAAAACTGACATTGTATAGCGAATGTTATCGTCTTTAAATCGTCACACTTTCGTCAATTTAGTATTATTCAATTTCTTAACAAGTATAGTCTTAAGAAAACTAATTGTGAAAACTGCCGCAAGATATGTGCCGCAGATAATCACGCATAAAAATAATGGTCAAATGAAAGAAGTCGTAACGCATGATCTCGTTTTAAAATTGTATCACAGCTATATTGATACCCAATTTATGGCATGTCAGCTTTTGAGCAATCTTGTCATTTGATGACGGTCACAATTACAACCACCCGTTTGTTACTCCTTATTTGGAAGCGGTTGTAACTTCGATAAATCAAAACCATATCTTGTACGTTGTATTGTAAGCTTATTCGTCTTTGTTGTGCAACTCACTGCCCTAAATATGTCATTATCTCAATTTTAACACGCCCACATTTCCCACACATATGAACGTAATAAATATATCTTCATCTTCAGTTCACGCAAGATTCTCAAAACCGTGCTTCATAAAGGGGAAACGTTACCCTCTATGCTTCTAGAAGAGTCAATGCAATTCAAGAAAGACGCAACCAGAAGATTTGCTAGACACCTTGAAGTTAGCATAAACTTCAAAATAATGGAATATTTTACGCAGATTGTTTTGCTAAGAGAGAGACTACAATGTACATTTACACTCGGTACTAGATGCAAGATAATGACATCAAGCATAAGCCATTTGGTGAGTATCTGAAATGTATTGCTCTACCACTGCTCTTACTCGTACTATGCCACAATCTGCCTTGGCTCCATGTATGCAGTGTAACGCCTACACCATTAACACTTTCGGAAGCTACTTGAGGCAAATGTGAACCACTTAAAAAATATCCGAAGTATACGTAATGCCTGAAAATACGAAAACGGAAAACAACTTCGGATGTTACATTGGTTGCAAAGATTCAAGAAATCCTGACTTACCACAATTACGAAAAATGGCGTTGCTTGAAACTCTGGTGAGGTAATACAAAAAGTGTTCTCCTGCGCCTTCCAAAAATTCACATCCTTCGTTCCTGTCATGTTAGCTTTCATGCGGTCATTGAAGTTTACTCAGACGATCAAAATCAGCGTTTTAAGAAGAATATGCTTGATTTTAAATGAAGCTACCAAGAAGCATATAACAATTATAAAACGGGACACTGTCTTTGGTGTTAATAAGGCAAAAAACTCAACATTGCAATTGGAAATCTTACAAAAGTACTCACCCCTAAAATTTTGCGACCACCTTTATATAACTTGCACTGGAACTTTGTCGGTTACGACGACGAGGGATTCAGTGGAACAAATCAACGGAATAGCCTGCCCAGGAAACTAACCTGCAAGTGATGGACACTATATAGACAAGCGTACCCTTAGTGTAGTTCTGTAGGAGATTCAACGTGAGACAAAATTTGACATGGCTGCCCCATTAAAATACAGATACTATTCATTTTTGCCAGCGGAGTAGACTGGAGCAACGTGAAACAAAGTGTCTTGGTCAAGGACAAATGTCGCAAACTATTTTTTGATAGAAAGAACACCGATCAAGTAGCAGCTCTGACTCAACGTAAATAAAACAAAGTTCACACTGAAGATAAAGCAGCATATCTGCCTTAAACGCATAACGGCTAAGTAGATATCCCAACGGCTTTATATTAAAACCAACATATCCCATGCGTTAATAAGAGATATCCTTTTCTACTCTCGGTACAAGATCCGAGATATTTTGGGAGGGGGCCAATCGATTAGAACGACCCTAGTTCGCAGCTGGTACTTAATCTATCAACCACAAGACGATGAAAGGCAAAGTCGACCTCGACGGAACGTGAACTCAGAACGGAGACAGACGAAATACCGCTAAGCATTTCCCCCGGCATGCTAACTTTTCTGCCAGCTTGCCGCCATATAAAAGTTATAAATATTCTTTTCTACTCTAGGCACAAAGCCCGAAATTTTGGGAGAGGGGACCAGTCGATTAGATCGATCCCAGTATGCAACTGGTACTTAATTTATCAACCACGAAAAGATGAAAGGCAAAGTTGACCTCGACGGAATTTGAACCCAGCGTTCAAACATTTCTGCCAGCTCACCCTTTCCAAACCGAAACATATTGCAAAATGACAGATATATATTTTCAATATACAAGTCGTATAACATTCCAACTCTAATTCTGTTAAATAGTAATTCTAATGTATAACCACTTGCATCAATTTAATTTCAAATAGCCAAAACGCTAGAGGAAATTAAAGAGAAGTTTAAATAGATAATATTTATAGCAGCTGAAGAGAAGTAACAGAAAATTAAACTGGAGGTTTCGTCAACAAAATGCTAGTCACGATAAGAAAACTAAAAACATAGTCATAGTAGTATTTAACTAAATAATTTATTTTACATCGTGTGTAGTAACCAATGCTGATAGCAAGGAAATAAAAGCAAAATTAGAAAACATAACAGAACGTTGGAGAAGCTGTGCAATAGAAGAGAGCCATATCACAAAAATGCACGAAATTGGATAAATTCCAAAAACAGGAGCAATGATATTATGCAACACCAAGAGACAAAAATATATATAGAGAAACGAGTAACGTGATCTTAAAATGACGAAAACAAAAACCGAAAAATTGTATTTCATCAGGTGAAAGATGTGGAATAGAGTCTTAATACACGAATAATAAATTAATTCAAAGAAAACCAAATGCTTTGAGAAGATAGATGGAAATATTATAGAAAATTAAATGTCAAAACTATAACCGTAGAAGATCCGTCAAATAAAATAATACGAAAACTTACGAAAATTTGTCAAGTACTGACTCAAGAAAAGTAGGTCAACTGACATACCAACAGATAAGTTAAAATGAACGGCCAATCGTAACGGTTTTTTAAAATATATTCGTTAACAATAGATCAACATAATTAGTAAACTAGCTGAATTTCATAGATTTATTAACTGGGTTATGTAATTGTAAAGGTCAACTGAAAAGCAACTGATGGAACAAATATGAGAAAACTCAAACCACAAGCAGAAATTAAATACTACCTGAATAGATTATTGAAAAGGTGAACAATATTGTCCCACATATATGCATAACTGGGTTGATAGTTATGTATACATCATAACCAGTGTTTAAAATAAGCATGAAAGTTACTAAACCAGCATAGAGAAACCATGTCGTACAAAATCCCTTTAGCAGGTGGTATAAAAACTTCTTATTATTTAAAATGTAAATATTAGATTTTCAGTTCTCTCTGGCAATTCTTCCATTCTGCATAGCTTTAAATCCTACTTGGGATAGTCAGAAACAACCAAGGACAAAGGGCGAGTATTTACACAATAATGATATGATTATATCAGGTGGGCGAAAGTGTTGTGAAAGTTTCCTCCAGCCTGTCACCTATTGTATCTGTGATATCAACTCGGCGTTTGTTCGTGTCAGTTATGTCAGATATACATTTAATTGGTATAGGGTAACTAGGACTACCAGCCCAGAAAAATTAGTCATACTTTGACTGAGTTATACAGCAGACTACAATAAAGTAAATATAACTGTGAAGGATGCGACATCTATGCATTTTAACAGTAATCCCTGATTTAATTTTGCAAAATGAGATACAAATCTAGAAAATTAACATACGTTTCCAATGCATTTCTCAAAATTTGATCATCACATGATTCCATGGGCCAGAATTACGAAAAATTTTCAAACCACTTTAGTCCATAAAACTGGAAAGTAGGGCTAACTAGAACTGATAGCATGATTCTTTTCGTGAATAAGTAATGTGAATTTGTGATGAACATTCATTGTGGAATATATGTAGTCACAAGAACCTAATTTTTAAGAACATAGAAACGTACGTCAAACTAATTCAAGAAAATGTAAACTGTTATTCTCTGAGATAGGCAGATATAGACACTCGAGATGATAAGGAAAAAACAAGCAGACATCATTATAAGGACATATTATCTATGCGCTGTACACACATATTATAGCTTCCTGGAATAACAATATTTTAGTAAAGGAACGTGATACATTATCCAACTATAACGATATGAAGACATTGGTAGCACGAACATTGTGAGAAGCATGATACGAATAAGGATCTTGAAACTAGTACTTAAAATATAAGAAGAATATTTAATACGTAAAATATCTGTTAAATAATAAGGGTTGAAATGAAATCTCCTCTGCATTTCCATTTACGTGCACGTGATAAAATAGAGGTATGAATTATAATCTTGATACAGACTTTATGTAATGTTAATCCAATGGCAAATAAAATATTGGCAATCAAAACTATACTTGGCATTTTACTGAGGATCAATATTGGTCCAACTATTGTAAATGTATGGATAAACATTTTTATTGCTTACTTAGCTGAGCGTTCGCCTAAACTCCTTCATTAATTTGTGTCCTATAAATTGTACTGTTTTTGTCTTTGCACTTTCGAATAAATGTGACTGTAGTGTATACTTAAGATATTTTATCTGTAACATACTACTAAGCGTTTAGAATTTAGATGATGAAATGTTATTTTCATTATCTGCAAAGAAGATTGCTATACAGGTCAATTTATATCAACATCATCAGCGTCATACGTTCATATGTTAATGTACCATTATCTAAAATCTACCCAAATTTAGTTACACTTAATCTCTTTATGCTTTTGCTAGGATCACTCACTAGTTTAACTATCCAAACGCCAGACTATTTTCTTCGTAAAATTACAACAGTTTTCTCGTTCAATCGCCAAATCGGTTTAGTATTTCTGTAAATAATTACAAGGAAATGTCACCGAAACTATCTAGTAAACAGCCATCTCTTATGAAGTTTATTGTATCCAAAACATGGTAAGGAAATTTTCAGTTAAGTGTTAAATTCGATATATACTTTTTTCTCGTAAGAGTCCAATAATATTTTAACACATTAATGTAACGTGTTAATGTATTGGTTAAGAACAGTGATCGAAAACATCTCTCTTATATAACATTTGATAATAAACTTATACAATGTTACAAAAGTTAATGATACACGTTATTATGCGGTGGACGTTAATTTATAGAGTTAAAGTTGTTTTAAAAAATGAAATATGAGCTTATACACTTTCATCATAGACATAAATGGAAATATTACAACTAAATGTAATAAATGCAATTAGTACATCTAGCTGTAATATTTCATTGCATTTATTACATCTAGTTGTAATATTTCCATGAAAGAAAGGTCAATGCAATCTACTTGATTATGTCTCTATCAATTCATGACGATAGATTTTTGAAAGAGTTGAAAAAACTTTTCCTCTACATTCGCAAACGCGAATGACGTCAAGATTCTCATGTTTATCCAAAATTTAACTATTGACAGGATAATCTTGTTATCTGGATTTTAATGATTGCAAAGTCATAATTTCATCCGAAGTCAAATTTTAAGTGTAATAAATGTATTCGAAGTCAAATTTTAAGTGTAATAAATGTATTAAATAAAACGCGACATATTTCCGTTATTTAGTGATCAAATTTAAGATTTCCCTTTAATCAAATTACGTCTGAATTACCGGAGCAGTAACCCTTCAATGCGGAGAAGTAGTGGCTCCACAAAAGGAGACTACCTGGTCGAGTATCATTATTCTAGATGTTTTCTGATGGTTCCCCATATCGGCAGCTTTTATTCCTGATTGTAGTCTTTAAGACATTATACAAAACCTCTGACAACATGCGTGGATAGGCACGAAAACCGAATCAAAGATAGTGTGTTTCAGGTTTTTGTCAACATCTCCTCTTCTGAAACCTTTACTCTGAGGAATAGAAGACAGAAAAGATGGATGGATGAATGGGAAATAGTGAATATGACGCACAAAAACATCACTTCGGTCTTGTCTGAATATAGGACTGGTAAATAAAACGAAGTAGTGAAGCATTCCTTGAAGGTTTTTGTCACATCAAAAGAGAGCCATTGAGGCGAATATTAAAAACAGCAAACCATTCTCATTCAACCAAAATTTGCTATTTAACAAGAGGAAATGCATCAGACACCATGTTTCTCACTGAATAGCGTTTGACTGAATGTGATAGTAAAATGAGATTGTCACGGCTCGAAAGGCTGGTGAGAGATATTCTCGATTAGAACCAAACTAGGTATCAATATGAAGAATACCGACGATTTTCTATTCCTATAAATTTCTTCTTGAGACAGGGCGTCTCTCAAAAGTCACTAGAAGCATTTTTAACTTATCGATAAATGTGAGTAATTAGTCGATGAAAATTCAATTTCTACAAATCCAGGATCGTTACTTTGATATAAGAAAAAAAGTACAATATATGATACCAGCAAATAAATTCGCCTAAAAAGTTTGCTATAATTAATTTTCTTATATTTACTTTGATTATAAACGAAACTTGTGGCTAACATTAATTTCAACAGAGGTGCCTAAAATAGATATGTCGGACATCTTGGACACAGATTGCACTCATCTCCCATCAGATGCATACGCAACCAAACCAACACAACACAGCAATACGCACAGGCATATACTTCGTTCTATGATAAATTTGATATTCATAATTCACCCAGAGAGAAATATATTAAATATACGCATGCATATATAATGCATTGTTGGCGGATTTGGTAGAAAGAAACTGAAAGAGCGCACTATGTCTTACCGGTTAGGCAAAAACAGACCGACAGAATAAGTACAATGCTTACAGAGAGTAAGTCATGGGATCGATTACTTCCACTAAAACCCTTTAAGGCGCTGATTTTTATTGAATAAAGAAGAGAAAGCGGAAATGTTTAGAGAGAGAGAAAGAGAGAGAGAGAAAGAGAGAGAGAGAGAGAGAGAGAGAGAGAGAGAGAGAGAGAGAGAGAGAGACTGAGACAGAGACAGAGTAATAGGGAGTTTGAAAGAGTGATACGGAAGTTTGCGTCGAAGAGATAGAGAAAGGAAAGTTTTATGAGGGATAGAATGTGAAATAAAGAGTCTGAAACAAGTGGTGTCGTTATGCGTAGGAGAGAAAATAGATGGTATTTAAGGGGTTGGAAGAAAGAGAGAGAAAGAGAGGAAGGTACCGCAGATGATTCTAAAATAGTGTACATTACGTATGTGCAAAAAAATAGAAATATATAACTTTAGGTACGTCCGAGAGAGCGGGAGAGCGAAAGAATGTTTAAGGAGAGGATGTAAGTGTATAAACAGTGTGCAATTTAACGGACGTCCAGAGAACGAGAGAGGAAATATTTAATAGAGTGCAACGAGAGAAAGAACGTTTAAGGAGAGAATGTAAGAGAGTCTAAATAGTGTGCAACTTTACAGACGTCCAGAGCGAGGGGCGAGAGAGAGAGAGAGAGGTGATGTTATGCACTGAAAAAGGGTTCAAGAGAAGGTGAAAGAGAGAAAATGGCATCGTTAAGCGCTAAGGCGACTCTAAATAGTGTACTTTAATTAGGTTCAGGAATCTATATATATAACTAGGAACGTTCGGAAAGAGAAAGAGACAATGTTTAAAGACTCGAGTAATATTTATTTAATACTAGGAGTGTTTAAGATGAGAGTGGAAGAACGAAAGATGATACGGAATGGCGTCGTTAAGTGCTGAGAGGAACCGAAGTATTAGACTTTAAGGACGACAGCGTTAAGAATTGAAAAATACTTATCTAACAGAAGGAAGTTGAAGAAGAGAGTGAAAGAAAGAACGAAGAAAAAGTATGAGGTCGCTACATGCAAAAATAAATCGAAATAATAAACGTCAAGGACGTTCGATCAAGTACTACATATAAACAAGGAAATCTGTAGAAAGTAAAGTGATTGAGGATTTTAAAAAAAAAAGGCTCAAAATACTTAACTTTAGCAAATTTTGAATAAAATACTTGCTTTGAATGCGTGAAAGTTATAAGTTCGTCTTACCTTAGAATCTTGTCAGAAAACGAAAACAAACTTACTGAATGGAATACGATTAATATTTTTGATCAAGTCTACGGACACGCGTTTGAGTTTCGCTTTAGCAATAAGATTACATAATTAAGGAGAAACGAACATGGACTAAGTCATTTAAAGAGTATCTTAATGTCCTGGAAAAAACTTTCATGTATGCTTTACTCAGATGCATAAAAATTGTTTTGTTTCACCACTGGTTTTCAGTATGTTGTATAGGAAATATCTCAAGAGTCAAAAACCCACACGGTCTTCTTACACCGATACATACATGCATACATACATACATGCATACATACATACATACATGCATACATACATACATACATACGTATATATGTATATATATATATATATACATATATATATATATATATATATATATATATATATATATATATATATATATATATATATATATATATATATATATATATATATATATATATATGCATACACATATACATATAATTCTATATAATACATCTATACATATATCTATACTTATGCATCTATATGTATATACATATATACATATACATCTTATTTTTTATGAAGTACGTGGTTTCAAATCATTCCGAGATAAATCGTCACGTGGGTGAAATTTATAGGGAAGGATGCAATCAACAAGGATTTTTAGAAAATGATGAGCATTGGGACTTTGCATTGACTGAATCATCTGTATCAGATTCTCCAATGATACTCTGTAACTTTTTCAGTTATATTGAACAGCTTTGGATGAAACATCGTGAGAACATGGCTGAGGACTTAATGTAGGCAGTTCATCAGGTAAATCCAGATCTCAATATTCAGTTCTCTGAAACAACATTTAACCAAGCACTAATTGTAATTGAGGATCAAGTTTTGGACATGGGAGGCAAAAAGTGGCAAGAATCTGTCTCTGGTCTGTCAAATACAAACCGTCAAATTAGTGATTTAGCAAGAGACAAATTATGACATCACAGACTTGGGTGCATTTGAGAAGGAAAACGAACCTAAGCTACTCCTAGAACAACGCTGTGCACATGATAAAAACTTTTGTTTTTTATTATTATTTATTAATTCATAATAGAATTTATGGATAAAAATCCCGTTAATGATTTTTATCAAGTAGTCAGCATGCTCTAAAAAAATTATAGGTATTTTCTACATTAAGTTAATAAGCTACATATGTATATAATTCTATCAAGGGAGCAAACGACCTATCTACAGCATACTTGAAGTGCTGATACCTTGAAAAAATTACCAAAAAACACCAGATAAATATACAGATAGCTGAAAGCGGGCTATTTACAGAAAATTAAAAAGACCTCACGTTCATTGTGAATTGGTTCCAATATCTGGAATAAAGCAAAAAAATAAGCCTTCTTCGTTCGTCAACACTATACACAAGGGAAATAAAAGCCCAAATAATTGTACATACCATCCAAAGCAGGACCCCACGTCTACATACAAATATTTGCACGTATTGATTTAATTCTAAATTCCCTCACGGCAGCCAACGTGTATATTATAAGTACATTCAAGCAGTAAATGTTATTCCGGTCAGGAGGAAAAATAATTAAATTATTTTACTTCAATTATTTAATTCATAATAGAACATAAGGATAAAAATCATGTTAATGATATTATCAAATATTTTTTGTTTCCTTTCTTTTTTTTTTGCATTATTTAGTCAGAACTGACTTCCCAATTGAAAAGTAAATTGAATTTAGAATAATAAATCTCTATACAACATATTTTGCATTCTTTTTCCAATATATAAGAAACAATTTAATTCCCGGGCAAAGCCGGGTGCCTCTGCTAGTGCGTGTGTTTATATATATATATATATATATATATATATATGTGTGTGTGTGTATATATATATATATATATATATATATATATATATATATATATATATATATATATATATATATATATATATAAATATATACACATATATATATATGTAGAGATAGAAGGAAAATAGCAAGCACTTAGCAAATGTCTTAGCAAATACATCTAGGAACTCAAAGAAAATAATAAGCCGTATTCGTTAGAATGGTCCATAGTAGCAAGATCAATGCCATACGAGAGAGGAAGAAAGTACTGTTCGCTCTGTACGACAGAACTCTTCTGCATACTCTTCTCTAAAGGTAAACTGATTAACAAATTAACGAATAATGCTCTGAAATATACACACATCTTAAGGAGCACCTTTCGTTGGTTTAAATGAATTTCGGATATGAGAGGGTATCACAGAGAATCTAGACATAGCAGTTAGCACATAGACAGATCACACCAAATATGTAAGAATAGGAGCAAGGGCCCTATAAAATCGGGCTTAGATGATACGGTATAGAGTCCAATGATAGCATTAGCATAAGGGTTGCTATAGTATATGTGTATATGTATGTACATGCGTATATATACATATATATATATATATATATATATATATATATATATATATATATATATATATATATATATATATATATATATATATATATGGGAGAATGTACGAAAAAACAACAACAGACGAGGACAGGTGGTGTAAATAACAAAAGGTCGGCGATTATCGTACGCTGAAGAAAGGAAATAACCCTGAAACTCTGGTCCGTACGTATCGCAGATCAAGATGGGAGGGATAACTTTCCTTGGCAAACATAGACAGGACACAGATGTGTGTCGATAAGCCAGCTGGAGGAGATGTTCTCCTGGGGCTAAAAGCAACAGTAACATCCACCCTTAGGGGTCAGCCACATTTAAATGGCAAATATACTTCACTTTATCGTGCAGTTACTGTTAATACCTCGTTCAGAGATTTAACATTGCTTATATATATATATATATATATATATATATATATATATATATATATATATATATATATGTATGTATGTATGTATGTATAAGGAAAATAAGACTAGGTAGAAAATACTAAAATAATTTTATCATGAAATATATTTTGTTATGATTTGTACCGGTTCCTATGTTTCGATTTTTCAACTAAGTGTAAAACGAAGGTCGATATTAATTAACAAAAACAATTAAATTGAAGAAAATATTAAATGAAATATTTTGTATTTCCATAGACTTTAACACGCGTAGGATATTTTCCTTTTTTCATTCTCTCTGTCTGTGTGAGTCTCCCTCTCTCTCTCTCTCACTCTTTTCTTTTATGAAGACTCGTAAAGTAAGCAGTAGCAGAGCTGATGTGGACAGTAAAAGAGACGAGCAAATCCTAGATGAATGGGCTCATTGTTAGCATATGACTGCAGACTTGAGATTACAATTGGGAGATAGAACATGCTTAGGCAGTGAACGGAAGAAGCAACGAAATATATATTGTACGATAAAATAAGAAGATGATACTCTTTGGAACGCAGAATTACCGTTAGAACAGCAGAAGTATTACCCTTACATGTGTAGTACGTGTGCAACAGGCTTGCAGCACCCAAGCTGTTATATCTACACCACGTGACAGTAAGCATGTTCTTCACTTTAGGGAGGAGCCAGAAGTCACACGGCGAATCGCTCCACAGAGTCGTTCATAAAATCCTACTGTCAAAATTGTCAAAAACTGGAATCCGTGGAAAACTTCACCTACAACACTAGAGAACAGGTCACATGTGGTGATCGGGGGAAATCTACTCAAGCCCAGCAGACGTCACCAGTGGGTCCACTTTTGCTTAGAGTTTATACAAACGACGTTTCAAGCGTAATGAAACACAGCAAAGTGAAAATATTCGCCGATGACTCTAACTTCCAGAAAAGTATCAGCAGAGAAGAAGACCGAACTGAACACCAGTCTGATCTATATCTTCTAAGTCAATGGGAAGACAACAACAAAATACGATTAAACGAGGTAAAGTTTGAACTGATGCATTTTGGAAAAAGACTATGCTAAAACAATCATATTCTCTTCCTTATGGGAACCACTCACAGCATCTATTAATATCATAGACGTGGGAGTAATTGTTGATAACAATCTCAGGTAGAGTGTCCACATAAACAATAAAGCCGTTTTAACTCGGAAAATGCGCTCCTATACCATTAGAATTTTCCGGTCCAGAGACTAAGGTGCTATCTTTCCTCTTTTCTCCTCTTTTGTATACATAATATATATATATATATATATATTATTCTCTTAATCGTTTCAGCCAAGTAGTTGCAGTCGTGCTGGAACATCACCGTGGTCTTTTGATTTCCTAGGTCTGGAGGGTTTCACATATCCACTCATGTATGTGCCTTTGTCCCAGCTTTTGGCCCATTTGATGTATAATAGAGTTTGATTCCGCTGCCCTCGTCTGAACCTCATGTTGGGCTGTTGGTTCATCGGTATTGTTGAGAGGAGGATGTCTAGTTCTTTTTTAAAGATATCTATTTTCTCCTTATGCAGATTTCTTTTTTTTTTTTTTTTTGAGGCAAGACATTGAAGAGCTGAGGGCCTTTGAACTCTAGACTAATACAGTATCTGGCCCTCAATTTAGATGGAGTGGATGGTCCCTTTAGTACAATACAATGGCGGCCAGTTCTGGCATTTGTATAACGCTCAATGCGCGAAAGTCTTCCGTCCATTTCCGTGTATCAGATCCACTCAAAAGGCTTTAGTCGGCTTCAAGCTCTATAGTAGAAAACACTTGGCCACGGAACCACGCACTGAAACTGAACCACAAAGCATGTGGTGGGAAAACAGACCTCTTACCATACAGCAATATATATATATATATATATATATATATATATATATATATATATATATATATATATATATATATATATATATATATATGTGTGTGTGTGTGTGTGTGTGTGTGTGTGTGTGTGTGTGTGTGTGTGTGTGTGTGTGTGAAGTTAGAATATATGTAGTATTTGTGATATAAGTATATATGTTTGTATATATGTCTACATACATGTGTGCGTATGAGTGTGTATATATACATGTATATCTATACACATACATATATACATATATGTATATATGTATATTTTATCAGATATTGCATAATTATGCTCCCTACTAGAAAATATTTTTTACGTAAAACGTATCTCAGTAATGATGAAAATTGAGTGAATTTGGAACAATAGTCTGAGGGAATAAAAATGTTATACATTTCAAAGTAAATACATGATTTTCTCCACCGGTCTCCTTTCATTTGATGAATCAATATACTTCATTATATCATTGTCTTGAACGTGAATTATTTCAGTTTCGGAGGTGGTTCTTTATATTTTTCTTTTGTTCTTTTGGAGTAGATACCTTGCTGGAATTTTCGGCATTTGAGATTAATCAAAATACAAACCATTGACAGTAGGGCCTATAGAGCAATGCACCTGTCAAATACTAGCATCGATGGCATTGAATTATCCTTGCAAAATAGCTACGTCTTTCTTTATATATACGATTGTTTATAAAACTGTTCAGTCGCCTAGTTTTTTTTTATTATTTTTGTTTTAGAATAACAATGTCGTCACATGGGATATTTTAATGCAGGGAACATAAACATATTTTCCGATTATGAATTCATTGTACATATATTTTTGCATAATACACATAGCGTGATTTTATATGTAGATTATCATACCTTTTAAGAATTCTTTTATTTCATTATATTACATCGATGAACAAGAATTCATACCATGTTAATTCTACGTTGTATTAATATATTTTGCGACTAGAATGTAGCAGATATTTTAGACACTGGTTAAGGTTGTCTCTCAGGAATTCTTGACATAATTTGTGCATGGAACTTAACGATACGCAGCATTACTTCATGTCTTATATATTTCCCTGTGATATGCGCATTGGGTATTGGAAACTCAATACACGTATTGGAGTACTTTGAGTCAATAAACACAAACACAAACATGTATTGGAATGACTGTATATTTAAACAAAAATATATGCATATGCATATATATATATATATATATATATATATATATATATATATATATATATATATATATACATACAAATATATAAATGTATATATATTTGTATATATATATATGTGTATGTATATATATATATATATATATATGTATATATATATATATATATATATATATATATATATATATATATATATATATATATATATATATATATATATATATATATATATATATATATATATATATATATATATATATATATATATATGTATATATATATATATATATATATGTATATATATACGTATATATGTATGTATATATATATATATATATATATATATATATATATATATATAATTATATGTATTTATTTTATCCTAATAAATGATAATTCGGATAGAATAAATGGGTTAATAGAAACCAAGGTAGCAAAGATCACAAAATAACTGTGGTGTAATTCCTGTTAGCGAGGCAGAAACTCCTTGATATTTTGGGTATTTGAGTATATATAAAAATTTAAGGAATGGAGTAAACGCATGTTATAACTGCATACTTTATTCCCATAAAGTATATGCGTTTACTCCATTCCTAAAATTTATATATATATATACATATATATATATATATATATATATATATATATATATATATATATATATATATATATATATATATATATATATATATATATATATATATATATATATATATGTATATATATATATATGCATACATATATAGATACGCACACAATAAATATATATATATGTACGGAAGGTTAGATGGCCACACGCACGCACACAAGCATGCAGATACACACACACAAACGCGTAGGTTCACGCATACACAAATACTCGCGGGTGCGCGTGCACACGGATACAGACACACACAGACACAAATGCACACAGAAACATTTATCGGTCAACATGTAGACAAGCATCAAGTGAAGCACTTTCAGTTTTTATTTGTTCTTCTTCTCTCTTTTCTTTTAAGTATGTTTCCTCGTCAGGAGAATACAATGTAGTAAACGTCATCACAATTAACTCTTCGTATATACCTCAGCGAGGGAGAGGGCGAGCGAGAGAAAGAGAAAGAGAGGGAGAAAAAGAAAGCGAGAAGGTGAGAGAAAAGTGAAGTAACATAATAAGTATCATACAAGTTATATTCTTGCTATATTAAAACTACCAAACTTCAGTTCAAGAGAAGAATAAATTAACTCCTTGTTACAATGCGAACAACATCAAATGACGAAAGGAGTTTTTTCAATAATCAAGCATTCCTGGAATCTGACATACCATTAAGGGAAATGCTATCTGATATTCTGGAACCACTTGATTGTTTTTTCGAACTCGATAGTCGTCTTCTGTATAACAATTGTTCTTACTTAACTCAAGCAGATGAGATACTTAGATGTAGAAAATATGTAGAAAACCAGTTTGACGACGTTGTGTAATATGCATAAGTTGAACAAACATAAACTGAGAGAAGCAATATAGTTGCTATTATATAACTATCGTGCGAAGTTCCTTGCTTCCATGTAGAACACAGTTACATATATAAAAAAAATAACTTGTGTTATATATTAACGTCTACGGAATTGGGATATGGATTCAACAGTCTTTGTGATAGCTGTTTGAAATTTATTTATTCGGACTTGATATGCAATATTCTGCGCATGCGCTTTGAAAATAATCATTTATTGAAATAAATTAATGATCTTCTGTAAAATATCAAAAGATTGACCGAATAAGAGTGAAAGAATGTTTAGGCAATATGAAGGCGTAGACTGCATATAGCGATCATCAATGGAAGCATTACATTTCCCAGTATTGTGTAAGCATTGAAAGCTTATTTGTTCAATAAATGCCGATAATTATTAATATAAGGAATACGACTGGAGACATATGGCGATGATAACAAGTTGTGGCTTCATAAATAAAGACTGTTGTTAATTCGAAATTATGAATCCAAACATCTCTAGTTCCTTTATAAAATTAAGGGAGTGTCTGGATACCATAATCCTCGTTGTCAATAACATGCTTTCTTTTCACAACAGATTTAATTTCAAAACAATCTTTAATTGAACGAACATGGAGCCTGTACATTCTCTTTCTATATTAGTTGCACTTTCTTCAGAGAGCTCATTTTCGCTTCAATCGATTAAACGCTTGGTACAATTTCTGTTTCTGACAGTTTTATACATTGTGTATGCGGGTGCAATTTTCTATGAATTGTGCTCAAGTCGTTCAGTCTACGAAAAGTGAAATGGCAATACGATATGTTCATATCACCTTTAGAATGGGCTGGAACTTTTCAATAAATTATTGCAAGTAGGGAAGGTAAATTTTATGCTAATTATTTCAAAACATTTGGATTATATAATGAGAGAGATTTCATTAGCGATCTAACAATATTCGGCGAGGTAAATATGTGGACAAAAAAATGTTTGTAGCAATAAATTACTTTGTACAATACTTAATTTTCCAACTTTGAGTTACGACTTGATAAACAAATTATCAGTAATACAGAAGAGAAGGATTCAATCGAATTTATCATTCTTCTGAAAAATATTGGCCTTTTACTAGAAAAAATAAAAGAAATATAAATAACAAATTGAAATAAAAATACAATATGACGTACAAATATTCAAGAAGAATATTATAAAGAATTGGAACCATAACCCAATGATTATCGATGGAATAGTTTATCTCGATCTATTTCTTGGGCACATGGTTCATTGTCAGTGAGAAACAAGTTTAATAGAGTCTGTAGAATTTTTGTAAATATTAAAATTAAATAGAATCAATCTTCACAAGTTTCCTCAATAACATTAATTTCACAGTTCTGCGCACGCATTAGAAAAATAACTACATTTCAGATAAATATCGACATGTAAATCGTTGCAGGATAAACGGCACCGTTCTTGTTCATTCATATTACGAACTTCGTAACTATACTGTAGAATCTACGAGTAAGATTACAATCTAAGAATGGTTTGTGAAGGAAACTGATATAATTCATTTCAGGCAAAGCGATAAATCATCGAAGGAACTAAATCCAGCCTATTGTCACGTGCTAACTCTTGATGACGTGATGAGATTTATAATTACCGGTTGGTTTTCACTGTTTCAGGAGAACAAATGTTAAACGACATGCTTAACTATATTAAAGTGGTAATGGATACTATCAAGTTGGCAGCTTTCATTCAACCTGTAAATTACAATTTTCTCGGATTTATAAATGGATATTTTCATCAGCTTCACAAAGTTTAGGAGACTTTGAGTTAGTCTCACATGTATCTTCCTGGAATGTTTTCAGATTAATTTCCTTATTTCCTTTTTTTTTATTGACTAATCGCAGAGAGCTATGGCTAGACAGCTACAATTAAAATAACGTTGGGCACATCAACTGAAAGTGAGTGATTATTTTACTGTGAGTTCATACACCATGAGCATTGATAATGTATTAAGACAGATTCCATTGAAATTTGGAAGAGTCATAGGTATTATGACTAAGCAGTACGAAAGCTAAAGTGATTTGCATTATTCATTTGTAGAGTGTAAATTTCGGATTAGACATTCTCGAGCTTTGATAAGTATAATGTCAACACGGTATGTGAAATGAATTCTGGTAAAAACAATCTTCTAAATGTCCCGGTTCCACATATAGATATCCTTTCCTTGAAGTTACATATTTAATTCACAGACAATAAAACAAAACATAAAACACTAAACATAAAACTCCTTATTAGATAGTTTTATGTAATTTGCAGTTGTGATAGAAATTTAAGGGTAGTAAAAAATGTAAAGTTAATTCCTTTCATCTTCATATGGAATTACTACAATTAGCTTTTAATATCCATCACTTAATTGACAGGTAATTGGTTGCACAGTACAGTATACGTGATAGACTGTATGAAAACGTTTGAGACAAAACTAAGTGAGAATTAGCTGAAAAGAATATTATGTAGATATTTTATAATGTATTTTTGTTCTCAAATAAATGTTCATAATATATTTCTCGAAACTAATTTTATAGTACAGATTTCGAATCTATGTAGTAAACGATTATCTTATGTTTTTCAAAGGCTTGTTAGATTACTGCAAATCTATCTCAAACCACGTGGTAGTCAAGTCTTTCAAGATTAAGAGGGATGAAATTCCGAGAGGTAGAAAGTTGTTAAGAGAGAATTTGCAGAGGTTTAAATCTAATTGAAATACTATAAATATATATACTGTCAGCACCAAATGCAAAATAGAGATAGATCCTACCGTGAGGGGCTTTGAGATTAAGATTTCAAAATAAATTATTCTTACTTCACCTTAGGCCTCACATAGCGCTGCTGGTGGTATTGAATATCATACCATATCAATTCTGCAATCTGTAATTACATGATTTGAATTACAAGTACTAAAACATATATTACTCTCATCAATATTATTTCCATTTTGAATTTTTTCGAAATGTATTTGATTTATTTGTGTGAATCACTTCAGTTTAATGCTTCTGTATAATTCAATGAAATTAATATAATTTCAAGTAATGATAATCATTCTATATTTGAATCATGGCAATGATGAGCACCCATATGGAATAGAGAGTAAGCGAAACAAAAATTGGCAGGTGTTTGTCTGGGAATAATGATAGTTGTCTTTTTTTTCCTTGCCTGCTATGAGCATCCATATAAATGGCTACTGCATAGCTGTTTTGTGGTTAGCTTCTACATGTCTGCATCTTCTTTCAATACAATTTATTTCGGTGCCACATTTCTAATCTGTATTTCTCAGCATGGATGAATCCAAACAAAGTTATATTATGACTGATTAAACAAATCGCGCAAACCCATCATGATGCATTGTAATGCTAAAGCTATATCTTGATCCAATTATGTATACACTTCACTATTTTTGGAGAAGATACATTAGAAAATACGCACACATATATTCACAAACATACACACACACACACACACACACACACACACACACACACACACACACACACACACAAAGATGTATATTACATTTGTTATTTCTGTTAAAATGCTATTTCATCTCATAGATGAATATAACAACAGGCAAAAATGAGTCACAAGGTTTTTGATATTAGGATGCAAATTGGAACACAAATATGAATATTTACATTCACGCTGAGTATAAAGTCTACTGTTCACGTTGAATATCTAAACACGTCTTCCCATTCTACTCAACACAGAAACTTGAAATTAAGTAGCATTCTTGGGGAAGGTATTAAAACACTTGCTGTTCTCAAGCCAATTATAGCATTATCCAATAAACTGCCACAGTTATAAACGAATGACTATGGTTTGAGCTTCTCCAGGCGATCTTACCAAATATAACGTCTCATGATGCCTGTCTTGCTTCAATTTTCTCAATACATTGTTTTGGTTAGTGACAATAGCTGACATATACAATGAATGTGAAGAGGGGCAAAGATAAAAGAGATGGGAATAATGGCAGGAACATCCAAAGACCCTAAAATGTTGCGTACCCAGTAGCATGTCCGGCCGAATATGTCACATTTGTTGTGTGCGTAGGCACTCCACTTTAGATTGTTATATATTAATATATATATGTGTGTGTGTGTGTGTGTGTGTGTGTGTGTGTGTGTGTGTGTGTGTGTGTGTGTGTGTGTGTGTGTGTGTGTGTGTGTGTGTGTGTTATTGCATTTGTGTAACATTGTCCGTTTATTTCCGTCCTTTTTTTGTATACATTCGCTGCTTTCTTCCAAGGAATCTAATGCTCTTAGCCTAGTTTTTCCTTGGGGCTGGCCAAATTGGAGCAATCTCGAGTATAACCAGCTGAAATCACGAAGATAATCTGGTACTCAAACTGAGGAAAGAAAACATCGAATGACCCGTCCTTGTTTTCTTTCTATCGTCTATCTGGATGCTTTGTTACCCCATTTTTGTATCACCTAACTGTCCGGATGTTTTGCGTTCTTGGCCTACTTTGTATTATATATATATATATATATATATATATATATATAATTTCGGTGTGTGTTGCCTTCCATTACTTGATATATATAAAAATATATGATTTCCGATGGAATTCACTTCACTCATGTTGTTGCACAATGAACAGGGTTACCTATCTTGCGGCTGTTCTTTAAGGTACAGCGTGCAATACTCCAATGTTCGTTTTCTTGGAGTCAGTTATAGAGGTTAATAATTCTCTTATATTCTTATTTCGTCTAAAGGCTACAATGGGCGGCTGAGGAAATATCTGTTTGAATCGAGGATACTTTTTCGTGACATGCTGGTAACTTTCATGCAACACCTTTGAAATACCAGCGAAATCTCGGTGCCAGCTAATCACTAAAGGAATTCTATCATTTATTGTATTGTGTTTGCTAAAATTACGCGTGTAGGTTTGATTATCTTTGTTAATCTTAGCTATTTCATTTGCTATTTCTTTAAATCGTAATTCACTGTAACCTCGTTTGACATGTTGACATACAAAAGCATTTGCCTGTTTCCAGTAATCCCCTATATCAGTACAAATCTGTTTTATTCTCGAAAATTGGTATTTCGGATTTAACCGAATAAGATGATGCGGATGGTCGGAGTAGCGGTGGAGATAAATGTAGGATGGCGTGGGCTTTCAAAATAACTCTGTCACTATTCTGCCTCCAGAAAACTTGACTTTTGTGTCCAAAAATTCAACGGTAGTTTTTGAAAACTAGACGTAAATTTTATATTGGACTTAAAGCCAAAGTTTCTAGCATAACAGTCACAGAAATGTAAGAAGTCCATTGAACTATCCTGTGACCCCTCCCAGAAAAAAATACATCGTCAATGAACCATAACTAGAGTATTGGTTCGTGACCATGAAGGGATTTGAATGTTTTCAGTAACTGTGTCTCGAATTTCGTCATAAAGACATTAACTGTCATGACGGTACCCATAACGCAACCCTTGGCTAAACTTCACTGTGTTACTTTCCAACAAAAACCTCAATAATCTACAAAGTAGATTTGATAGAATACTTTTGTGTGACCGCATTTCGAAGGCATCCATGCATGCTTCTACCCCTTCATTGTGGTCAATATTGGGATATATGGAAGAAATATACATGGTTACCAAAAATCAGTTCTCAATACGGCCTCGGCGCTTAAAAATGTTTTTGATTTTAGATACAAAATCAAAGGTATCCCGAATATAGGAACTTGATCGTTTTGCGACGGGGAGTAGAAAGCCATCGAAGCATTCCGAAATTTTGGCCGTACAACATTCTTATCCGCTGCAAATTGAGCGCATTGGAGGAAATCTTTCGAACTGTTTGTGCATTTTAGGGAGACCATAAAATAAACGTGTTCTTCTTTCTGATCTTAAAATCTTAGATTCAACTATATTGACGAAATTGTTTTCCTCCATATCCAGAATTATTTTGTCAAATTCCTCTCTGTAATTGGGGTTTGGATCGACAGGTAATTCTTCATATGAAGTTTTGTCATTTAAGATTTCTTAACAAGCCGAAATATAATCACTTTTTTCTATGATTATGATAGCGCCTCCCTTATCCGCCATCTTAATAACAATAGAATAGTTATTAGCTAGACGTCGGAGTGCATAACGTTGGGAATTTGTGAGGTTATTCTAGGACTTCTTTCCACTTGATTGAAGGCTTTCTCTAATGCCTGCCTGACAAGATTCAAGAAATTCCAGTAGTGCTTGTGAATGTCCCTCCCGAACTTTATCTGGATAACAATTGGGATTCTTTTCAATCCAATTATGCCAGATTCGATCATCATCGTTTTTTAGTAAACATAGGATACTATGACTCCTAAAAATAATAATAATAATAATAATAATAATAATAATAATAATAATAATAATAATAATAAAAATGATTAAAAAATAATAATAATGACTCGACTCGACTCCGTCGGTCACGAATGACCACGGGTGCATCTAAGAAGTTTCCGTACAGGGTACAAGTCTGGGCAGAAAGTCGCCTCACCGTCGAATGCAGAACCTAGTGTTGTTTTTATGGAAGATCAGCCGTCACCCAAGCATACCAGCTTTCCCTCTCCACGCCTCTGATGTTATCCAAGGCAAAAGCCGATACAGTTTAGCACCTGTGACTTTGCACCTCATTTCTACTGCTGAGTGAACTGGAGCAACATGAAAGAAAGTGTCTTGCTCAAGAACCCAACACGCAGCCCATCGACTCACCACCTTGATGCTCTAACTATGCGCCTTCATAATAATAATGATAATAAGAATAATAATCTGTGGGTGGAATTTATAAACATTTAGCACATAGCTACGCGCGTTTCCACAAATCACATGGCTCTTAAGATCAAAGTTCGTATTTCTGGAAAGATTACAATGTAGTCCGTAGTATCGATTTGCATCCAGTTGGTCATCATCAATGATTCATTTATTCAAGTGGTATAGCATTAATATATGTACAACAGAGCGAATGTTTAGCCCATTTTACTAATATGATGGTCAAGAGAATTATGTGAGTATCTCTGTGTGTATTTAGTGGGGCAGAAAATTAGGGAATGGAGTTGATAAAATCAAGCTACATATATTTCACAGCCACCGGAACCTCGAAAGTAGTAAATTATACAAACGAGAGGTTGACCACAAGTGCTATAGGCCAAAGATGCCTTGATTGTATGAAGATTATATTGTTTCTTACATATTTGTATTGTTCTTTGAAACGCGCGTATGCATTGAATGTTATTTTGTATTAAAATCAAATTTTGATTAAACATCTTTTTTCTCC
>NC_142930.1:103970245-103980245 GCF_046866305.1 Octopus bimaculoides | reverse complement strand
AACTTTAGAAAATTACAAGATTCAATTACCTACATATTCTTAATTTGCATCAAATTTCTCATACACACACACACACACACACACACACACACACACACACACACACACACACACACACACACTCTCTCTCTCTCTCTCTCTCTATCTATCTATTTATCTCTATTTCTCTCCCTCTCTTTAATATAAACGCAACCTCAAACGACGCCTGCAATGTAAAATGAATAACCCGGGAAACATTCTGTAATGGCCCGTAACTTCTCTTCATCAACTGTAAAAATTCACAGTCATCACACTTAGGAAAGACAATATTCACCAAGCATTTATATAAGCAACTAGAACATGCAAAGTCAGTAGAAATTGGAAGCTCTGAAGTAATTGTTGAAGATTAAGCATGTAATTAATTAACAAGAACATAATATTACATTTATAGATATGTTGAGACTCACGTGTAGTTAAGTATATAATTATTTCTGCACAACAATATCAACACGCACCCACACATATGTATATATGTATTTTATAGTAATTTAATTTGAATTCATATCACAAAATGCCTAGAGTAGACAATAAATTTGATCAGGTACATATATTTATACATCATGTATAACTACATTTCAATAACGTTAAGTTCCATACAGACAAATGGAACACGGCATTTACAGAAATATTGTGGCTCCAGCCACTCGAGTTTTGAGTGTTCGAATTAACTTGTCCTAAACTATGTGTTTCATTCACATAAAATGTTTTATAGAGAACGAACAAATCAGTGGCATACAGTGTAGAGGAAAATTCTTTCTACAAACCAAACGATATGAAGGAATTTATAAGAAAGCATATCCGAATATATATGCGTGTATGTGTGTATGTGTGTGTGCGTGTATTCGCACCGGTATGTATGTATGAATAGAGTGTTAGGTGTGGTGTACATAAATTGAATATTGAGAAAAAAGGTTGTCAGATGTTTGCAAAAAATCTTTTTTGTTTCCATTAAGTAAGCATCTGGAAATATACAGCGACGGAAAATTCAAAATGTTTCCCTTTTATAAATGTACACGGGACGATCCGCAATACCAAAAAGCAATGGAACTACATTTCCTCCAAAAATTCTCTCCAAAATTGTATGTTTGTGGGAAAAGCGGAGAGAGTACATTTTGTATTCAAAAGAGGAGTAAAAGCAGGAAAGGGGAAAAAAGGAAAGAGGAGAAAAGAGGGAAGAAAAATGGAAAAGAAAGAAAGAAAGAGGGAAAAGTGATAGAAAGCAAAAAGTTTTTCAGAGTGATGAACACACCACACCTTTTCTTTTTGAAGAGGTCGCCATCCTTAAACCAATTCCAATACAACAGTAAATGACTAAATCAATAAATGAATGGCGAATAGGAAAGGGATTCTCTTCTCTCTCTCCCTATCTCTCTCTGTCTATCTATCTGTCTGTCTATTTATCTATCTATCTTTTTTTCTATCTATCATTCAACCTATGTACCGATCTATATTTCTATCTATCTATTTCCATTGTCATGAAACGTCAACCCCACCGCCCCAAAAATGTTCTCCTCTTGTAAACAAAAGACATCTGTTTTATATAAATGAACAAGCTGGTTGTCCATTCACCAAATCCTATTTGACAAGTTCGAGAAACGAAAGAAAGCGCTAATAATAATGAAAAAATAAAAAGATAATTTTCCAAAATTCTGACGAACCTTTTTTCTCAATAAAATACATCCCTAGGTGATGCTATTGAATTAGACATTGCTTGAACCGATATTGGCCGTAAACTATCAAAGTTATATATATATATATATATATATATATATATATATATATATATATACATATATATATGTGTGTGTGTGTGTGTGTGTGTGTGTGTGTGTATGTGTGTGTGCGTGCATGTGTGTGTGTGTGCGTGTGTGTGTGTATGTGTATGAGTGTGTGTGTGTGTGTGTATGAGCGAGTGCGTATTACTTTATTCTTTCATATGTTTCAGCCCAAACGCTGTGTCCATGTTGCGGCACCATCAGTGTGATCACCTTTTAAATGGTCAATCATATGTGATTGACTTTTGGTGATGAGGCGTGTTCGAGACTCCAGTCCATGGAGATCACTTACATGTTTTGACAAGGAGTTAATAGCTATTGCAGTACATGGATCTCAGACCAGATGGGACAGCTAGCATCTTTGGAACATTACAGTGATGTCCAATTCGGTGTCTGGTATAGCTCTAGATTCTAAAGTTTGGTGCCAGCCCTTCCATAATCTTCCACACATATATCATTGAACATCTTTCCCGTCTTCGCTCCAGGGAGTAGAGTTGAAATTCTTTCAGTCACCCTCAGCAGTTCCGCTGTTCCATTGGTGTAATATTCCTTGTGTAATATAGCTGAACCGACTCAATTTTCGTTATTAACCTCATACTGTAGTAAGTTGAGAGCACTAGTCCAGAAGGCCGAGGATAAACGTCCTCCGTAGGACCAGCATATATATATATATATATATATATATATATATATATATATATATATATATATATATATATATATATATATATATATATATATATATATATATATATATATATATATATATATATATATATGTTGTTGTACTTTAAACTGGCAATATGACCATCCCCAAGTACAACAACATCTGTTACAACACACGATTTCACATCAAAAATCTTGCAAGAGAAAAATATATATATATATATATATATATATATATATATATAAATAAATATATATATATATATATATATATATATATATATATATATATATATAGTTATGTATTTATGTATCTATATACGTTTGTATGTGCATGTATATGTATATGTATGTATATGCAGAGAGTGAGACGTAGAAAGAGGGAGTGAGTTAAAGATAATGAAAAAAAATTGCCATACATGTATTGTGAAGAGGGGTGTATGTGTACTCTCGTCCTCGCATGCATGGGTGCGTGTGAAAAAGATTACATAAACTATTTTTTATCAAAACTGATAACATAAAAGTTTATGCTTTTCAACGAAAAGGTGAATGCGCTTTTGATATTTATGTATCTCAGCTAATATGTAGGTTTATATGTATTTATGTATGTGTATATGTATATATATATATATATATATATATATATATATGTGTGTGTGTGTGTGTGTGTGTGTGTGTGTGTGTGTGTGTGTGTGTATGTTCTGGTATATATATATATATATATATATATATATATATATATATATATATATATATATATATATATATATATATATATATATATATATGTACATATATACATATATATACGCTTGAATTTATGTATGTATATGGGTGAAAACAATGAATTTAGGTTATGTACATACTTTTTCAGTGAGCAGACTTTTTATATACTTTGCTAATATATTTTAAACTTTAAAAAAATCCTATTAAGCTAATCAATATATACAGATTACAAGACGCATCAGATGTAACATTCCATCAACTGTATTATTCGAAGAGAGATGCCGCCTTCTTAACTGACATTTCAATTTTAGAGATAACAAAGTTCTGTATATCCATTCATCACAAGTTATCTCCTATGTCTAGTAAGTATTGTTGTGTTTCTTTTCTACTGTCAGATCGTGTTAATCTATTCAGAAGAAGATGATTGCGAGACAAAGCAGCACATGCATTTGTGCACACTGTTCCAAATAATGGTGTATCTATGCACAGACACACACACACACACACACTCGCACATGTATACATAAATACATATATATATATATTTATATAGCTATATATGTATATATATATATATATATATATATATATATATATATATATATATATATATATATATATATATATCTGTATAGATATGCTTATATACATATATATAGCTAGATACAGATATATGTGTATATATGTCTTGTACCCATATATGCATATATGTATACATATAGATGTAGCTATGTACATATATGTATGGATATATGCATATAAATATATATTATTTATGTTATATATATATATATATATATATATATACGTTTGTATGTATATACATATATATACATACCAGTATATATATATATATATATATATATATATATATATATATATATATATATATACAGAGAGAGAGAGAGAGAGAGAGAGAGAGAGAGAGAGAGAGAGCGGCATATCACATTCTAAGAGAAAACCTAGAATTTGTTGCATCCTTATATATAAGTTAAATAAATATATCCAGCACATTAGTTGATCGATGGAATAGAATCATAGTGAACGATGAAAATAATTGGATAAAGCAAAAATATGGTAGTTATGAAATATATAGTAAGAGGGAGGAACATAACCCAATATTGAATCATGATTGGATTCAATATTTGTGAGAGCGTGAATGATTATTTAATATAATTGCGAGAAAAATGTTATATTTAGTGTTGGAAACCTCCGAGGAAGTATTAAAATTAAGTATGAATACGATGAAATTTTAAAGGAGCTTGTTATAGAAAGAAACTCAGAATAATGTCGAGCACAAATTACAATGTATTTGTGGAGAGTTATTTATCAGGAAAAAGAAGCAAAAATAGCGAGTAGAAAAAAATATAATAGAAGTTACAATACAAGAAAGAATGAAGGCACCTTTAGCAAAAGCTCATAAAAAAAAGTACAGAACATGTAATCATCACCAAATCTTTTCGTGAATAACGTTATTTTAAATTAAAACAATTAGAAACGTAATTCTAAGATATAAAGCAATAAGTTTATCATTAAAAAGAAATAACTAGTGAAAGGAGGCACATAATATGAAAAACTAATCCGTTAATAGGTAGAACACATTATAAATGTGTTTTACTATATTATAGTTAAGGTAAATTATGCTGTGAAAAAATGCCAGAATGTTATAATACTGTGTGTTCATAGGTTAAGATATAAGACTGAAAAAGCAAGAGAAAATTCGTGAAGAGAAAATTCGAATGTAGGAAAGTGATGTATAATGAATGGAAGGTATTTATTACAATATAACAGAAAAGTATGGAAAAAAAGAAACTGTTGTATTTATTAAATCAGCAAGATAATGCTTGAAAATTCTAACTAAGCAGAATGTATGTAAAACTTAAAATTGAAAACATTTTTAGGTTATTAGATGGGCATTAAAGATAAGAAATGAACAGTGAATATAATGGAACTGATAGCATAAATAGAAAAAAATAGAGGTATTGTAGACTTGAATACAGTTAGTAGAAATATAATTGCTATACTTTTTAAGGTGTCTAATGTGTTAAATATGTAGAAATATAAACAGAAATATACACCTTCCCTACTAGTAATTATTGGGTACAAATATCTCTAAGCCATAACTGTATCCATCTGCTCACTTCGTTGGCATACAAACAGAACATATACACAGAAAAAAAACATATGGAATGCAAATTTAATATACTTACACACAGGTACACAGCATGTAATCATACATCACGAATTTTACAAATATACAATTCCAGAAAGTGTCATACATAATATCAACAAAGTAGTCTCGAAGAGTAAAATGGCATTGAAAATTTGAATATCCTTAATTTGGTATCTTTTTCTTTTTACGTAGGACCAGAAATATAACTTACAATGAATTATTTTGAGAATTCTGCAAATCCATTTAAGATCAAAGCCATACATTTTTGCTTAATATCTAACATAATGAAATTTTGTAGATGTAAGTAATATTTCAGAGATGTCTTTATAAGACATTTTGTTTTCCTTTTTGCTTCGGTTATAAATCTAATATTTTCTTACAAAAACTAATGTGTTAACTTGTAAATTTTGCTATTTTGTTGTAGGCATCACTTTTTTGGCAGCCTGTGAAGAATTCTATCTTTTTTCTTTACATTTTGTTTTAATATTTTTTTAATATTCTAAACTCAGTCGTTCTCAAAATTGTTATTGCTATCAAAACGCTCGAATTGCATTCATATTATTAAGATTCCACTTCTTCTTCTTCTTCTTCTTCTTCTTCTTCTTCTTCTTCTTCTTCTTCTTCTTCTTCTTCTTCTTCTTCTTCTTCTTCTTCTTCTTCTTCTTCTTCTTCTTCTGCTTCTTCTTCTTCTTCTTCTTCTTCTGCTTCTTCTTCTTCTTCTTCTGCTTCTTCCGTAACAATAATAATAATGATAACAACAACAACAACAACAACAATAATAATAATAATTATTATTATTATTTTTATTATTATTATTATTATTATTATTTTATTATTATTATTATTATTTTTTTATTATTATTATTATTATTATTATTATTATTATTATTATTATTATTATTATTATTATTATTATTATTATCATTATTATTCCTTCGTAACTAAGTGTAGGTAAAAATGCATCGGAATGTTTAGTCATCTGTCAAGTCTGAAACAAGGAACTCAGACAGATGACACTTTCATTAAAATGTGCGCTATGCCAATAAGACTACTTTTTGCAAAACATCAATCTTGCATGCGATTTCCAGTCATGAAATTTCAATGGCATCGAGCCCATCGCTGCGATCGCCACTTGTATCACTTTTAAATTATCCTCTCGCATTCCATACGGTCTTGTCGTTTCCATCTTCAATTCGAAATACTTGGTCATTTTTTTCAACCTCTTTACTCACAACATTCTTATCATTTGGTATGGCAACATCAATGATCTGACAGTATTTGTCCTTCTTATTCAATACGAGAATATCCGGCCGACGGTGTTCGATTACACGATCTGTCTGAAAATTATAGTCACAGGGTATCCTTACTTTTCCATCTTCCTGCATAACTTTACTTGATACATGCTCATGCCAGTTTTCTGATTATTATCATTATTATTATTATTATTATTATTATTATTATTATTATTATTATTATTATTATTATTATTATTATTATTATTATTATTGTTCAGTAGTTTTATTTTTATAGCGTGCTTTCACTTCACTGCCGGGCGCAGCTCTGCGTGCCTTGGGTATGTGCTGTGGTTTGCTGTGATGCTCTTATGGTTACTGTATTGAAAGTGTTTTGCGTAGGATGTGTGCAGTGCCCAGTAGTGCAATTTTCTGTATGTAATATATACTTGCAAGTCCTCGTGTTTTTGTTATGTATGTGTCTAAATATGTGTTCATCATACCTAATGCACCCACTATGATACGAATTGTTTCTGTTTTTAGATTCCACATTCCAGTTACCTCTATTTCCAGGTTTTTGTATTTTGAAAGTTTCTCCATTTCTTTAAGAGAAACGTTGTCATCTGCTGGTATTGATATAACAATTAGAAAGCATTTTTTTCTTCATGATCTCTGACAACTATATCTGGCATTTGGCCTTAATTTGTCTATCTGTGTGTATTGGTATATCCCAGAGTAAGGTTGCTTTCTCGTTTTCTGTGACCCTTTCTGGCCTGTGCCGTTTTCTGTTGTTATTCCATAGTGTTGGCATAGCTTCTAATGTATGTAGGACCCAGCTCTCTCCTGTCTGTGAATATATTCCTTCTTAGCCAGGACTGGGCAGCCAGAGATAATATGATTTAGTGTTTCTTGTCCATCGCCACATATTCTGTAGTTACTTGTTATGTTTCTTTTCATTATATGTTTTTGGTAATTTCTGGAGGGAAGGCTTTGGTCTTGTGCTGCAATTAAAAAAATCCTTCAGTTTCTGCTTTTTGAGTCCTGCGCTTCTCAACCATTGCTGAGATTTTTCTCTGTCTATTTTTTTTTTGCATTTAGTTTAGCCCAGTATTTGGCGTGAAGGAGCTTTTCTTGCCATCGTTTTATCATGATCCGTTGCTCTTCTAGTTTTACTTTGGATTTGATTTGTTTTATAGCCTTTATTGATACTTCTTCCTCTTCCACTTCTTCATAGGTTGTATGGTTTTTTGTTTATATTTGTCAGCTTCCTTAAATACTGAAAACAGTTTTTTTTTTGCTTTCCTCGTGCTTTGTGGCTATTTGTATTAGTTTGTATTTGCTTCTGAAGTAGGCATTTCTGTAGTCCTATGGTGGGTCTTTTATAATAGTATTCCAGCTGTATAAGGCCTCTACCACCTTCTGTATGTTGTATATATAGCATTTCTATGTCAGATTTTGGGTGATGCATCCTATATCCTGTCATTATTTTCGTTAGTTCATTTAGTGTCCAGTTAAGAATATTGTAGCTGTAACTTATGACTCGGACGGCTAAAGTGTTAATACCTATTATCTTGATTTTAGCATTGAGCTCTGTTTTCAGTATTGATCTAACTCGTCTATAGTATTCTTTCTTTATTTTCTGCTTCATTTGTGTGTGTTGTATTCTATCTAGATCATTGATTCCCAAATATTTGTATGTCTGGCTTCGGTCTAATTCTCTTATTTCATTGGCTTTATCTAGTGTGATATTGCTACTCTTAACTAGTTTTCCTCTTTTTAAGGTTTCTTTGGCACATTTTTCTAATCCAAATTTCATATCTATTTCTTTGGCAAATCCTTGTGTTTCCAGCTGTTTATTATTTGTAGTGTATAATTTTAGGTCATCTATGTATAAAAATATAAAATGTGGCTGATTGTTTTGCCGTAACATTTATATCCGCATCCTGTTCAATTAGCATGTCAGATAATGGTGTCAGTGCCAAGCAGAACAGGAGTGGAAAGACCGTTTCTCCCTGGAATATTTCTCTTCTAATGGGGATGGCTTTTGTTTTCACGAGTCCCTCTTTTGTTTGGAGCTGTAGCACTGTCTGCCATTTGTTCATAAAGTATATTATGCATTTTATATTTATTGGTGCTGCCTTGTTTATGGCTAGTGTTTCGATGATCCACGTGTGGGGAACACTATCAAAAGCTTTTCGGTAGTCGATCCAGGTCATACTCATTCTTTTCTTCTTTCTGCGGCTGTCTTCAGTTATGGCTTTATTGATCATTAATTGATCTTTACAGCCGTATGAGCCCTTGCAGCATCCTTGCTGCTCTTCTGGAAACAGGTTGTTTTCTTCCAAGTGCTTACTCAATCTCTGCGATATTATTGCAGTAAAGGCTTTGTAGAATTGCAGGGAGACAGGTCATAGGTCTGTAGTTTTGTGGTTTTGCCGTTTCCGTGGATTTGGGAATTAAGATAGTTTTCCCTTTCGTGTGCCATTCAAGCATTGTCTCTGGTTTTGCTAGCATGTCGTTAAAGTTTTGAGCCAGCTTTTTGTGTATTCCTGTCAGATATTTTAACCAGAAGTTGGGGACCTTGTCGTGTCCAGGTGCGTTCCTGTTGTTTAGTCTTTGCAGTGCATCGGTGCCTTCAGTTTTTATAGGGGTCCGAGTTGCTCAGGTGCTAAGTTCGTTGTTTTAATAGTGCTTTTCTGAGGTTGTTCCATCACCGACCAAATTTCTTTCCAAAATTATTCCACTTCTTCTGCTGTTGGTGCTGCAGTAATGTCTATTTTATTTTTGCCAAGTTCTTGGTAGAATTTTTTGGGGTTGGAGTTGAACTGTTTGTTTTGTTCAAAGAAACGTTAGCGTTTCTCATACCGGCGGATCCTTTGTTCTTTGGCAAGGATATCTTGCTTTAGCTTTTCTTTTACCTCAGGTAAATCTATTTCTGTAATGTTGTATTTGCACAGTATTTTTGTTTTCTTCTTGTTACTTAGTAGTTTTGATTATCTACTAACTTCGTTAAAAATCGACAGATCTTTTCTCTCTTTCTTAATTTTGTTTTGGATAGGTTTGAGGGAGTATCCTGCTTCTGTTGTGGCTGCAGTGGCTGCTGCATATATTATGTCATTTAGCTCAGTGATATTGCCATTTGTTTCTGTGGCTATTAGTTCCGTGACGGCCAGGTTTATGCTATTTATTAATGATGTTGTTTTATTGTCTATTTTTATTTTTGGGAGGTATAATCTGTGGTCCATTCTGAGATCCGTGGTTTTCAGTTCTTTGATTATTTTCATTTTTATAGTATCAAAATCATTAGGTTCCCCTTCGCCGTTTCCAGGTTCTAGATTTGTTTCGCCCTCCTTTTCATTCACACGTCTGCCTGTGGTGCTCTGGATTGG
>NC_142930.1:103965245-103967745 GCF_046866305.1 Octopus bimaculoides | reverse complement strand
TTGGAAATACAGCATCACACATAGCTCGGCATATTAATGGAGTATTTCATTCTAATGTTATTATACAGCAGACGGTATCAAATTGGTTTGCAAAATTTCGTTCTCGTAACTTCACAAATGAGCAACTCCGTCGACCAAAAACAAAGCTGGATAGCGACGAACTGAAAGTCACCATCTCAAAGTGCCCGTGAATTATTGATGTTGTTTTAATGTTAGCACGCAAGCAATATTGACTCAGCTAGTTCAAATCGTTTAAGTGAAAACGTTTGATAAGTGGGTTGCACATGAACTCAGTGAAAATCAGAAACAACAACATAAACATTTAGAAGTCTGCATTATGCTACTTTGTCGTCATAAACATGGATCATTTTAAAATAGAATTGTAACATTTGATGAGAAATAGATCCAATACAACAATCGTAAACGTTCAGCACCATGGTTGAACAAAGACGAGTCACCAAAACATAGTCCAAAAAGCAAAATTCATTAATATAAGCTGATGGTGAGTGTTCGGTAGTGTGGAGTAGGTGTGATCCATTATGATATCATTAAACCTGGCTCATCAATCTTGGCCGAAGTATACTGCGACCAACTAGACCAAATGATGCAGAGACTTACAAGAAAAAACCCAGCCTAGATTAGTCGACAGATCCACTCCTATTGTATTGCAAGACAACGCCAGACCACACATCGCAAAAATGACATTGGCGAAACTACAGAAGTTGGAGTTAAATTTGGACGTTCTCGATCATCCACCATACTCACTGACTACCACTTCGTCCAGAATTTGGATAACTTTTGATAGGGAAAAATTCAATTTTGTCGATGCTGTAAAAGAGGCCCTCCAAGATTTTATTGACTCTAAATTGCCAAGCTTCTACAGTTCCGGGTTCGACAAGCTACTGCTGAATGGCGAATTTGTATTGACAATATGGGCGCATACTTTGATGAATAAAACTATTCCTTGTGTTTATAAAACATTAGCAAACATTTGTTTCTTTGCTAGTTGGACAAAATAATAGAAACACCTTAAACTTTCAAACAAATTTATTTTAATATGGGGTGGACCGCCTTTGACAGTAATTACAGCTTGAATTCTACGGCGTATGGACTCGTACAACGTTTGAATTGTTTTCAAAGGAATTTTTGTCCATTCTTCTGCTAAAACAGTCTCCATTTCTTGTAGTAGATATCGACACCTTACATGTTTTTATAAAATGCATCATTAATATTGAATAATATTGAGATCTGGGGAATGTGGTGACCAGATAAGATGTTCAACTTCACTAGAATGTTCCTCGTGCCATTCAGTAAAAACTTTAGCTGTGTGAATTGGTGCATTATAATCCTGAAATAATGCGTTTCCCTCCAGAAACACTTCCGGTACCATAGGATGAATTTGATGACATAAACTGCTTAAATAATCTTGACTATTAATTCTGCAATGAAGGAAATCATTGGGCCGGCGGATTTCCAAGATATAGCCCCCCCCCCCCCCCCCCGCCACCAAGATCATCACAGATATTCCTTCAGTTTAAGCAGGTGGAAGAAGGTAGCCTGGATCAAATAATTCTTTTGGCTGTCTCCACACGTATACTCGGCTGGTGGTCAGAGATAAGGTAAAGGATAACTCGTCCCAGAAAATAACATTCTACCACTACTCTAGGGACCAATTCTCTCGATTTTTCTCCACTCCTAACGCTTTGCAACGTTTGGTTTTGAAAGTATTGGTTTGCTGATTGCACCCCTCCCGTAAAATCTGGCTTTGTGCAGCTCCCGGCGTACAGTTTTTGTGGTAAATGGGTTCTCGAGTAGGTCATTAAGCTCTGCACTAATTTTGGGAACTGTACTTTTGTGATCCTTTCTAACAATTCGCATAAGAGTCCGACGATCCCTATGTGAAAGTTTTCGTTTTCTTCCGGAGTTTTGTTTCGACGAGGAACGTTTTCCCTCTTTCTCAAAGGCTGTCATTTCTTTCGAGAAAGTACTTCTTGATACACCAAATATTTCGGTTGTTTTCGTTACGCTAGCGCCTGCCATACGAACACCAATAATTTGACCTATTTAAAAGTCCGATAGATGTCATTTTAATGAATTTTAATTACTTTTTCTGATGACATCTGGAAAGAAATAGGAATTTTAGCAAGTCAAAGTAAGCAACACTAATAATAAATATAGAAACATAAAAATAAACAAGCTTTTGACGGTTTTATAGATATTTCAAAATTATAATGCTATGATGCTAGGTGTTTCCATCATTTTGGACAACCCCTGTGTATATATATATATATATATATATATATATATATATATATATATATATATATATATATATATATATATATATATATATATATATATATATATCTGTATGTATATACATATATATGGAACAAAAATTTACGTTTGAGCACTCCTTTTGCAGTCCTCAAAACCCTTTTATTTCTATAAAAAGAGAGAAATATTAAAATATTATTTCTTGTTGTACACACACACAAAC
>NC_142930.1:103905245-103960245 GCF_046866305.1 Octopus bimaculoides | reverse complement strand
GTGTATATATATATATATATATATATATATATATATATATATATATATATATATATATATATATATATATATATATATATATCAGCAAAATCATGGAACGGATAATCAGAGGGAAACTAGTCACATTCCTTGAAGAAAACGACTTTCTGAGTGATACCCACCATGGTTTTCGGCCAGGTATGGGCTGCCTGAAACACCTCTTACAGGACTAAGACTGGGTGTTGAGACAGTTACTCAGCAGCTCAAATGTGGATATAATATACCTTGGCTTTGCGTGTTCTCGGCATAGCTGGAAAACTGGGAGAGTGATTACATGACTTTCTGAAAGATAAATGTCAAGCAGTAGTGGCCAATGGAGCCACTTGAACGAAAACACAAATAGTGACTAATGTTCCACGGGGCACGTTCTTGGGACTACTACTTTTCATATACGCTCTCATATATGCCCTGCGCTACCAGCACTGAAAACTGAATATAAAACTTACAAGGTCGCACTGATCCACAGGGGATTACAATCCCAGAGTTTAGATCAGTAAGCGGCCTGGGTATCAACATGAGTGATAATGCCTCATTCGAAGTGCACATTACCAGGGTGATGACAAGGTGCATAAGACTGGCTGGAGGGATCGTGAGAACCTTCAGTTCCAGAGAGAAGAAAACCATGACGGTTCTCTGGAGGATATTCTTCCTCGGCCGCCTGGATTATTGCTACCAGCTTTGGACACACCGCAGTATAAAATTAACAGCGGTCATTTACGCAATCAAGCGAAGATTCGCAAAGAAAATCGTCTCATTGCAACACCTCAGCTACTGGAATAAGCTGAAAAAAGCTAAGATTCTATTCCCTGGAGCGAAAGCGTGAGCGAAAGCGTGAGCGAAAGCGTGAGCGATATGCAGTAATCTACATCTGGAATATCCTATAAGAGATTGTGTCAAAATTCGTTATTAAAAGCTACACAAATGCCAGAACGGGGCGTCACTGCACAATGCCAAACATCCCAGCAATGGCATCGCTTTTCAGAACTAGTTACTATAACAACCTGGGTTTCAGGAGCCCACGGCTCTTTAATATTCTCCTAAAGAGGCTGAGGCACCTATAAAATGTGGATGTAGGTGTTTGCAAATCAAAACTGAGCTGCTTCCTGTCGAGAGCCCGACTTGAACATATTTCGCGGCGTGAGGTGAAAATTCCCTTATTCACCAAAGGCCACATATCGGAGGAGGGTCTCAATAATAATAACAGTGTAGTAGTAAAACGGTGTTACCCCAGCTTGGCGATAGCTAAACAAAATGTACGTAGGTACGTAGATGCATTTATAATGTGATTGATTTGTAGATATATATATATATATATATATATATATAAATATATATATGTGCGAGTAAAAATAAATACAAAAAAAGGGGTTTTGTATGATTGTGTATAGAGGAATATATTATTTTGTTTAAAAGAGTTCCAACACTCTGTTTTTTATGTTTTATTTATATTCCTAATGAGTATTTCTGCCAAATTTGGTGAAAATCTGTTCAGCCATTTTCCAATAAGTTTGCAAACACACAGACAAAAATGAGCGACTACAATAACTATGCTTTGCTTATATGCTCAGAGTTAATCAGATCGTGCGAAAAGGCAGGATCCACCAGTTTAGCCCTTTACTGGGTCATAACAAGTAAATGCTAGTCAACTTGGTTTCGAAATTTAGTGCCAAATAGGTGCCTGATTTCTCATCAGCCAAAGTCGCTTTTGTTTCAAGTGCAAAGAGTGAAAATAAATCCGAGTGAAAACAAAAGTTTTACCACAATTAACAGTTTACTAACTGAAAAAACGCCTTATGTTTGTAAACAGGAATGCCTATATATATATATATATATATATATATATATATATATATATATTTATATAGATAGATAGATAGATAGATAGATAGATAGATAGATAGATAGATAGATAGATAGATAGATACACAAGTCAGTATTGTATAATTTTCTACTGTTCGTTACTGTGGATCATTTATGGAGATCATGTGAAAAGTGAAATAGTTGAATTCCCATTTATGTCACACTGACATGGGGATATGTACTCACCATTGCACATGAACTTATCACTTTGTTACTTACTGCCTATCAGCTATGTACTCTTCAGATGCATATCTGTTTGTAGTCAGTTATTTTTCATTGAAAAAGAAAAAGAGGAACCACGAAATAAACGGTAAATTACTTCTTTCTTTACTGAAGCGTAGTCATTTCCGTTAGTCGTTGCACAGCTTTTACACGTGATGGAAGTTAAGTACAATGTTTGTTTGTAAAGGGTTTTCAAAACCTACTAAAATAGATAAGAGATATTAAGATAAATATTTAAGATGGTAGATAGTAACATTGCACATAAAATGAAATGTCATTCGCGTTCAATAAATAAATTGAACAACAATGCTATTAAAAGCACGAATAATTTAGGAACAAAGGAAAACGAAATGATTCCTGGCTGATAAAGATTCGTAAATGTTTGACATATGTAAAGGACAAAAGTTTGTATTTAAAGAGAGATGACTCAAAAATTTGTCACCAGTATATGTTGAACCAAGTTGCGCCAATATACTTTCGATGTCAGCCCGTGCATCTGATAACATAAATGAAGATTTGGGAGGTGAAAGTGAAGTTAGATTTGATCTTTAATATTTGTGTTTGTCTGAAATGGAATTCTGCTCCTGCCAACACTTTACGACTCTTGCGTCCGTTGTTCTAGAGAATGGTTTGGCATTGGTAACAATTTTCTTCAATGACTTAGGGTGCTTGCTGCTTTTAATGATTTTATGGTTACGTAGTATCTCCTTGAGTTTGAGGTCTTATCTCTTTCTCTATTTATATCCACTATATTCTTTGTTTCCCCACTAACATATTTTCTACCTTATATATATATATATATATATATATATATATATATATATATATATATATATATATATATATATATATATATATATATATATATAACATTCAATTCACTGGTACGTCTGTTGAATACCATATAAATATTGATACAATGCAAAATACAAAGGTAAGATTAAATAGCGAGATATAAAGGAAAATCCAGTACTTTATTTATATTATAATATAACATAATATATAAATAAATTATTGGATTGTCAATTGTATGTATCTAATTTCATCTTTACACACACACACACACATATATATATATATATATATATATATACACGACGGTCTTCTTTCAGTTTCCGTTTACCACATCCGCTCACAAGTCTTTAGTCGGCCCGAGTTTATAGTAGAAGACATTCGCCCAGGGTGCCAGGCAGTGTGACTGAACCCTGAACACACAGCCGTTTCTGCGCCTACACAGCCACTTTTCTTGATTGGGAATATTCTTCATTTTCTGAACTCTCTCTCTCCCTCTGTCTCTCTCTCTCACTCTCTCTCTCTTTCTTTCTCTCTCTCTCTCTCTCTCTCTCTCTCTCTCTCTCTCACTCTCTCTCTGTCTTTCTGCCCCCGATAATAGTTAACTTAGCTTATGAAATTCTTACTCAATATCATTATCCAAATGCTTGGCTATTCTAGAAAGAGTTGTAAGACATTCTTTGTATACTGTATTTAATTAAAATGTTTTTAAAGTCATGTCAAATTCTTTGTTTTCATTTTTTATTTTAATTTCTGACAGATATATTTATGTATGTGTGTGCGTCTATATGTGTGTGTGATTTTGTATACAGCGTTTTGATTCTGTTCTTATTAACACATTTTTTTAATTACTTTCTGACAAGTTTATGCGAAAATAGCTTAAACATTAACATAAAGATGTATTTGTATTGAGAATGTTTTTCTGTGCTTTAGATGTAAGCATTTCACCAACTGGTCATATAGAGAAAAGTTCAAACTGTTTTGTAGCACATGCAATTCAGGCGGAAATATTAATGTGTTTTTGCTAGGCTTTCATTTCTTTATTGTAGCAAGTTAATAACTGCCTTAAAATTGTAGATAAACTGGTTCGCTTCTTGTCTCCTCTAATAGAAAAATGTCAGCTCTTGACCAACGCTATATTCATTTACGTTCCTGACTGCATATGATATGTGCTACAGTTTGATTGAATGCATTGTACATTGGCTTCATTTATTCCCCACTGGATTTCTACTCCTCCACAGTGTTCAAATACAGAACGGAAATATTTATATATTCGTAGCGTTCATTGAAGCAGTCTTATTTGCGTGCGCAAGGATATTGTATGCTGTATACATTAACTTGTTAAAAATGACTTTGTTGATTTTATTTGGTGTGTCATTGTTAGGGCATACAATGATTAATGTAGCACAGCTGGTTGTTGATGACATCGCGCTTGATTTGGATGCAATAATTGTTAGTTCAGAAATACACTACGAATTCATTACTCGAAACAAGTCTTAAGGACATTTTAGATGATGCATAGAAGTGACTTACAAAAGTATCGTTTATGATTTACACTTTGAGATTAACACGTATTCGCAATGGGAGTGTACATATAATTAATTTAAGTGGTTGTTGAATGTCCTTAATTATATAAAGATCATTGTATATTTATTTTCCAGTACGCAACTATGTCTATACACTTTGTTATTTTTTTATTGTAGAGATTGTTGAGTATCATTTCAATTATAGCAGTTGAAAATGCGATGAAAGACGCATCATTTAACTCTAATAATGTGTTTTGTTTTACAGACTGGCACTCCGTCGTTTACGAAGACATGGTTTCTAGTTGGTCCGATCAACGGAATAGCCTGCTCGTGAAATTAACGTGCAAGTGGCTGAATCTCTACAGAATACTAACATAATTCTCAGGGAGATTCAATGTAACACAGAGTGTGACAAAGCTGGCCCTTTGAAATACAGGTATTACTCGTTTTTGTCAACTGAGTGCTCAGGATCAACGTATTTGTGTTGTCATGAGGGCCGCACTCCAATTATATAAGATATTTAATAAAAAATTATTGCAGAATATTTTTCTTACTTAAACTTGGAAACATACTATGGTTTTGCCACATTCAAGAATGCAAAGTAATGACGTAGTTTACCAAAAGAGAAACGCAAAATTTTAAACGGCAACATAGATCTGAATGCAACAACAACAAATACATTGCAGAAAAATTACAATAGTTTAAAATGAACATTTATTTACGACTATTAAAACATTTTTAGTGCTTTGTCCTCAGGCTTGACACTACTTTTTGCTGACACTTTTTGTTATGTCTGGTTGAAATGTCTGTACAGCTCCGAGTTTGATAAGAGATAACAAGTGTTGACCAGTCAGCCTTATTCGCTGAGAAGATTTTGTTGAATTCATGAACGAAAATAACTGTTCACACACATAGGTAACACCAAACATTGCCTTAATCCTTGTGGCAAACTTTCTGAAGTTTTTAAAGTTTTCATGAAGGTATGAAAAAAAAAACAGGTATCCCAACTTCAAAATATTTCTTCTGCCTTAGCAACATCAAAAATGAATGGCGCTTAGAATAATAGAAATAAATGTTCAAAAGATAAGAAACCACGAAATCTTTCCTGAAGTTCCTGTCACAACAATTCCAGGTAACTGTCATACTTGGCAAAGCTAAAAACACACTCAGTATTAGGACTAGTTTTCAGATCCTTGCACGTTGGAAAATGAACTAAATTTTCATTTGGCAACTGTCACTTCCATAAGCTTAATTTTGTAATGAAGCACTTGCTGTCATCACACAGCTGAGTGATGAGCTTGTGTTAATTTGTAGTTTCAAATTGAGATCTATTAATTGTGCAGTAATATCCGTAGCAAAAACCAGATCCTGTAGCCAACTCTCATGTTTTATTTCATCTGTGCTTTGACATCTCATTTCCAAAAACATTATTAGTCCTTGTATCAACAAATAGAATCTTTTTCAGTACTTTGTGGCATGACAACCAGCGGACTTCAGTGTAGAATGGAACATCAGCGAACTGATTATCTTCCAACAACTGGCTGAATTGATGTGGTTCCCCCTCTTTGTGACCAAATTAAGCACACGATCCAATTTTAAAATCTTTGAACATAAATTTTGTTGATAAATAATACAGTGAAAATATGCAAATTATAAATCTGGATACAACTTGTCTATTTTTGTTCGTAACGTGGCAGCAAACCATTATGTCTGCTAGCCATATCCGTAGATACACATACAAGTTTACTCAAATCAAAACCATAGTCATGCAGAACATGTTCGACTTTCTCAAAGATGTCCTGGTTTGTTATAGTGCCATACATGGAGATCAGTTCAATCAGTTCCTCATAAATATTAAATTCACTTTCACAGGCCCTGATGAAGATCGCAAGCTGTGCTATTCCAGTTATGTCAATGGTTTCATCAATAGCAATAGCAAAATGTGCAAATCTTGATGATGCGGCTTTCAACTGTTGTTTCAAACCACCTGACATTTCATCAGTCCGTTCAGCAACAGTGTTCCTGGTTAGTGAAATATTTTTGAAAGTGTGCTTTCTCTGTACACACAATTTCAGCCGTTTTTACAAGGCATTGCTTTACGAAATCTCCTTCACTTTAAGGTTTCCCATTCATGGTGATCATTCGGTTGAGTTCATAAATTGCAGTAACGGAAGCGACATTCCCTTTCTGATTTTTTGTAAAACAAGTCCGTTGCTGTGTCAAGCTAGCCTTCAATTCCTTGAGTCTTGAAACACTTATTTGACCTTCATATTTATTGTGAGGTCGTAGGTTCGTTTTATAATGTCCTTTCAAGTTGTACTCTTTCGGCGTGGTAATGATGTTGTTGCAAATTAAATAATGCTTCTTTACATTCACCGTTGTGCAAAAATACTGTAATTGCCATTTTACTTGAAACACTCGTTCTTCTTCGTTCAGTTTCCCTTTTCTCTTAGCTGGAGGAGCACTAACCATTTTAATGACGAAATAGATTTGTAAGTCTATTCACTGGAAATGCTTCTAATCACCGGAAATGCAGTGCACTGGGGCAGAGGTCGCAGGACACAGGCAATGCAGGGCTTGAATGCGCTCTCTTAACTCCGTCCACTAGATGAGAATTTAACGAATGACGAAAGGAAGAAAGGAAAATCGACTCGTATGACATGTACATTCCGCGAAGTGAAAATATCTATAACGTTTGATGCACGAAGCAACCGGAGCCGCGAATTAGCTGATTGGTTGCTCACTGATGAGAAATTCCGTTACTCCGGGCCTCCGAGTAATTGTATAACATTTTTCCTGTCTGTAATCAGGCCGTTATCCAATGACGCCAATAGGGGGGAATGGGTGGTGTGCTTGCAATGGGCCGCATGTTTGATATGCTTGATGTATACTGTTTAAATTAGTCGGACTTATGTTCTCATTTTGTCTGTTGCTTTCCGCTCTTGTATGCTTTAACCTTCCTTGAGGTGACTTGCGAATCACATAATATCTTAACTTGAACTCAGAACCTCTAGGCGACTTCACTGCATTAACCAACGTCTTCATCCACTACGCTATTTCTTTATTTCTGATAGAGCGAATTATTAAGGTTTATAAAGCTCCATTGATGTCCTATGTCGGCTCCGTACTGATTGGATAATACAATTCTAAATTTCTGAAATGCGGAATTTATACATTGTACACTGTTTATATTTGTCGGATTGATATCCTCATCTTGGTTGTTGCTTCCATTACGTTTCGATTGTTATACGCTCCAGCCCTCTTTAGGTGTCTAGTGACTCACTTCAATACCTTGCCAAGGATTGAACTCAGAACCTCTACGTGACTAAACTAAGACGAGTGACAAGACACCTGAAGAATGCTGGAGCGTACAACAGCCGAAAGATAGAGAAAGTAACAATCAGGATAATGAGAATAGTCCGACTAATGTGAACTGTACATAATATAAATTCCTCATCTCAGAAATATAGAATTGTTTCAACTGCTAAATCGTTGTGATTTCTTATATTTATTGTTGGATACTGGAAATTATATGAAATCGCATAACTGTTTTCACAATTAATCTAAAGTTGTATTTTGGTTGACGCGGTGCATTGGCAAGTAGTTAAAATATTGGATTCATGGTTACAAGGCTGTAAACATCGATTATCTGACCGTATTGTATCCCTGAGGAAAACATTTTCCTTTCACTTTATATCCATTCAAAGAATTGAAACTGAGTACCAATAGCATCGCGCGACAGATAGTGTTTATTGTTATGTAGATTAGGTTCGCTACGCTATTTCTTGTGTCTACAATATATTATATTTGGGATAGCAAGAGACATATTGATGTAATGCGATAAACAGTCTCAGAAAATACTCATCATATGTGATATTTATTTTATTTCAATAATATCCAATACTGCGAACATTTTGTTATATCGCGAATATTGAATGTTGATCCACATTTGATCTAAGTTTATACGTTATACGTACACATCAAAGATATTTTGGTCTATGAAACATCCAGATAGTTATTAAAAATGGATTCTTAAAGGGATTCCATCCAAAATGTCCACTACGGTCTTTCGATTCATATGTCATCGTATCTATGATAAAATTATCTTTTTGTTTGGTAAAAAGTTTCCTGAAGCAACTGTTATCGATTCTGTGTATTTATTTCAAATTGGAGTAAATAAAAAAAATATAAGACACATGTGAGCACCTCTTGCAACGTGGTAATACTGTGGGCCACAAAAAATAACTGTCTGTTATTCAGTAGTTTATTACTACACTCTTTCCTATGTATGTACAGTTGATGGTTGACGAACATGTACAGTGAATTACTTCTAATATTTGAATTAAACTATAGCGTTTAATTCGGTCATGATTCATTACAGTTCCTCAGAGATAATGAGAGGATCAGTATGTGAACGCCTTAACTGTTAGAACTGGGAAACGCATTTATCGTCAAATCACGCATAGCTGTCTTAGAAAATTGGCAGACATGTTTAATATACTCAGTAAATGGTTAGGTAGAAAACTTAGACTACATTTTGAAATGCGTTTGACAATATGTTACTTAATGTGGTATTAACTGAGGCTTCAAAACAATAAGAACCACACAATCGTATATCTTGCTCTGCAAATATTCTGACGATACTGATCCGTCTCATTCTTTGCTGTTTTTTTTAAACTTCGTCAAGGTATCCAGTTTATTTTCCCGCTCAGACATCATTCACACACGCAATTTTGCATTGTAATGTGGTAAGATAACTGTAAAGTGTTATACTCCATCTGCGATATTTTTATACCTTGAGTCTTACCAAACATGGATACTTAAGTATAATGTAAAATTACTTATGCTAGAGACCATGTGTGGCAAGCAATTTTATGACGTTAATAAAGAGGTATTGATGAATAAGCGAGTTTTCCTTTTCCCTATGCACTATCTTAAACTCACGGGTTTTTATCAGACAAATGTTAGCCGCTTGAATTGTCAATTATTAATAACGGTCGATTGGCATAATCATTAGAAATTCAATACAAATATGTTCTGGTATGCCTTTGGCTATGAGTTCATGTCCTACCAAGGTAACTTTAACTTTCAACCATTTATGAGTGATTAATTATAGCAGATGTGATTGCTATAATCGGTCCTTCGGTTACACATATATAAAGAACTTTTACATATCAAAAAGTCTATAATATTAATAGATATCGTTATTCATGTTACTGTGGCAGTTTCCATTGCTATCAATGTTATTTTTATTGCTTTGCTGTTACGAAGATGCAAATACAGCTACTGCACTGTAGAAATTAGGCAGACGTATATATAACATATTATCTTCGTCATCACAGAAAAAAATTCAGAGTTTTTCCACACAATGTTTTTAAGAATGACACAATGGAATAAAATGACTATTAGCTTTCATTCTCCCATTAACGAAGACAACTGAATATCACATACTCTTGAAATGAAATTAAAACAAGATTGTATACCGGGCGTTGGTTGATGGTGTGGTTAACTGTTTGAGAAATATTTTAAGTGAAACCAGTTCATATTAGAAGGTATGTATTAACTTTCGTTCTTTGTTATGTATTACACGGCGAGTAAAATATTCTGAAGCGATAAATATGTAAAATAATTAACAATAATTAACATTCGTATCTTGTATATTTGATTAAAACAAATAACTTATAATACTTTAGAGAATCGTCATTGAATGAAGAAAACTTTGAGCAAACGGGTGATGATTCATATCTTAACAGGAAACTATTATGTTTGGTGGAATAATATATTAATAAAGGGAATAAATATTTTCCCTATAGCATCAGTAGCATCAGACGCTATTAGCGATACTATCCTTTGCCAGTAGAGGGATTAATGGATCTGTATTTAATTTTGTGGATCAAAATTTGGCGTTAGGTCATTGGCAGCAGGATGGTAACAATCTCAGTCAGTGATTGCGGACATGCTAAATGTTCGGTAGTGCTACCGACGGTGGTTAAACACTTTGCAGAGGTCTGAATCTATGTATGTATGTATGTATGTATGTATGTATGTATGTATGTACGTACGTATGTATGTATGTATGTATCTATCTATCTATCTATCTGTCTATTTATCTTTTTTCTTTCTTTTTCTGTTCCCTATTTGTATTGTATCTATGCATGTATGTGGTTGTGCGTACATTTACATAATACTAATGTATGTATACAAATATATATATGTATATAAGTTTCAGGGATCAATGTGATCTAGGCGTGTAGTCTATATTGCGCTCTGATCTACGGAAATGTATTAGGTAGTGGGACATAACGGCGCTTGAAAAATATTGGATTGAAATAAAAGAGATACAAAGTGACGGAAAAAAATAGAACCCGAACAGTAAATTCCTAAGTTTCATTTGCAAGTGAGAAATATCACTATTCAAGTGAATTGCATAACCGTTTCCCTAAAGGGGCACTTGAATGAACTTTTCTTGACCATGTTTTATAGTTAAGATAATTACACAATACTCTATGCTTTTGTTACGTTTTCCATATTCATAGTAACTTTCATTTGCATAATTTTCTGAATAAGTAGTGAGTGTTGAGAAACTGTATTTGTGTCTCTCATCACCTCACCACACATTACTTATCTTGGCGGTAAATTACTTTTGAAAGTTGACAGTGTAAATGTTACTACTTTCCTACGGTAGTAATCGCAAATTATATATATCATACCACAAAAGGAACATTTGGGAATTCAGCTATATTCATATGATTGTTCAGCAATTTCTTGCTTCGTAAAGTCTTGACGCGCATAACTGAATCGTTGTTAACAATATAAATTTCAGTATTTCTACTGAGGTTTATTTCGACAGTCATAAAATCAGCTATGCTGCCCTAATGCATCTGTTTTAGGTATCAAACTACGGTGATGGTTGGGTACCGCCTCGAAGGGGTTTAGTCGAAACAGTATTTACTTTGCCGACCTCAGTACTTTTATTGTTGAATCTAGTACTAATTTATCGGTTTCTGTTACCGAACGGTTAGGTTAGCGGAACGTAAGCAAACTTACACAGGTTGTCAAGACCATCGCATTAATACATACATATGTATGTTTGTGTACGTATAAGACGGGCTTATGTCAATTTCCATCCTACCAAATCCATTTACAAGGCTTTGGTTAGCCCGAGCTTATAGAAGAAGTCACTTTCCCAGGCGTCACTGTAGTGGTACTGAACCAAATATCATGTGGTTGGGAAGCAAGCTTCTTACCACACCTATAGGTGTGTACTAGTACACCCCCAACACACACACAAACGCATACATACACACAACACACAGAGAGACACACACAAACATACAAACACACACATACAAAAACACACACATACAGATAAATATGTACCTACAACTGAAGGTCTTTGGGAGGGAGAACTGGAATGACACATCAAATTGAAGTGTAAAAGGAATTCAAATGCGATGTGACAGGGCTCTGCGAAACATGTCAAAAGAAAGAAATGTATAGATGTACGGTATCGTGAGAGTGAGAGAAACAGAAGGTGCGAGAGCAACATATTGTCTTGAATGCATTATAATCAAAGAATGGGCATCGAAATTTATTTCTTGCCAGTTGCCTTCATCACGAATCGGAGTTCTATACATTTGTTTCGCAAGAAATTCTGCATTGAAGGTCATCCAAACCAATGACCCTACGAAAGCAAGCGAAGCGATGAAGTGGAAGTATTCTACCAAGCGCCAACTCACAAATCCACTTACACCATAGTGATTGAAATTCACATAGCAAAAGTTGGAAAATGACGACATGGAGGGAAACCTTTTGGCAAATTTGGATCGAGAATGAGAATTGATAGAGAACGTTTAGTTTCCATGGCAGAAAGAACGAAACATTACATTGGGAACAGCCTATACTGGAAGCAACCTGGAAAGAGACGGATCGTCCAAAACCTTCAACACAAGATTGCATTCTAGTCGGTAAACGGCGCATACTGTAGGACATCTCAATAGTTGTGCCTTTCAACACACGCTGTGATCATTGCTTTCTACTGGCAAAGATCGAATCAGTGTAATTAAAAAAGACAATGGCTCTGCACGTCCCAATGTAGAATCAATACATAAAGTTATTTGATGTGAAACAGTTGAAGGAAAATATCCAGAAAGACATTTAGAGTCACCTTGAAGTGCTGGATGAAGACTACAATTTACTGCTACAGAAAATGAAAAGGAATATATGGAAAGCAAAGAACACAAACCAACAAGATCCTACCAAAAAATGATTTAGTTAAACAATTTCGGTCAAGATCGAAACGGATGGTGCAATCAAGACAAAATTGGAAGTGCATTGTGACTAGCGGTGTATATGTTCATTTGTAAGTTTGGTCGATACTCCGATTTATTCAGTTCGTGGGCGGCCCAGGGTCGATTGGATTTCTCTCCATTGCAATGGTGTGGTTTGATCGACATGCAGGATACGTAGGCCTGTTTCTTTGTATTGTCTTAGCCGTCAAGAAGAAACCATCTTCTTCGCCAGTCGGGCAGGCTATTTATTTCCTCATCAATTTTTCTAGCTTCCAACCTCTAGTGAATAGACTCCATGTTCACTTGTATGAGGCAGTTGTCCGGTACATTTGTAACTTGGCTGAACCTACCAAGGCATACGCCCCGCTACCATAACTACCGAAAAACCATTGCCACTGTTGAACCACTATGAGGTACTGGAATATGTATGCATACCAAAACAGATATACACACATACACACAGAGAGAGGAGAGAGTGAGGCAGTGAGAGGGAGAGAGAGAGAGAAAGAGAGAGATTAGCGTAAAGCAACTTTTCTGAGAACTTTTCAATTCTCCATTTCACATGTGGAATAAAATCTTATTCTGATAAAAATTTCAAAATAAATATGATGACTAGAGAAAGCAGTGGTAAGGAAGTAATTTTGTATCATGCATTGGGCGGACAGAGAGACATGAGAGAGATGTTGTACATTGATCTCTACACATGAATGCCTCTGCACTTTCATATGATGTTTCTGAAAACAAATACACATGCAAACATACTTTCATCCAAACATAATACTTATATACATACAAGTTTGATTTTAAGCTTCAAGAGGTTAAATCAAAGTGTTCTAGATAATAATAATAATAATAATGATAATAATAATAATGATGATAATAATAATAATAATAATAATAATAATAATAATAATAATAATAATAATAATAATAATAATAATAATAATAATAATGATAATGATAATAATAATAATAATAAAAATAATAATAGCGTGCATCAATTTACAGCTCTCTCTCTCTCTCTCTCTCTCTCTCTCTCTCTCTCTCTCTCTGTATGTATGTATGTATATATATATATATATATATATATATATATATATGTATATATATATATATATATATATATATATATATATATATATATATATATATATATATATATATACATATAGTTATGAATGCAATGCAAACAAATATATTAACACGAATAAATGTACAGTAGAGTGATGGCGAGGTAAAGAAGAAGGGGAGAGAGAGGGAAAGAGTGAGAAGGAGTGAGTATCAGTTTATTTCTTCATTTACCTTAAATAAGAAAACATATCCCAAACATCTTTCTTTAACATTATCATAAGCATCATTTCTGAAGCTACAAACTCATTTTCAATAAAAAAAGAAAAATGAATATAAAAAGTTCCTCATCAAAGACTTGAAACTAACACAGTAATGCTTAATTCTATTTCTCAAGTAAAAAACAAAATGTGGTTAATAATAAAACCAAATAAACTATCTAATCTGTAAAAAGAAAAGGAGGTCACATTAATAATGGTTGGTATGATCTTCACCAAAATTCGTTGGACAATCAATCATATAATGACCCTGCAACTGATCTAAACTTTGAACTTTACTGTAGATCGATAAGGCAAATCAAATAGAAATATTGGAAAATAAGATGTGCTTATCATCTTATCAAACATTTCACTGAAAAACGATGAAGAAATGTGCTTTCTTATTGAAATAGCTGAAAACATACATTTAAAATTTTTAACAGCTGTATATCATACCACACACACACACATACACACACACACGTCTGTGTGTGTATGTGTGTGCGTGAAAGAGAGAGAGAGAAGCAGGGAGAATGAGAAAGAAAGAAGAGGGTGCGATAGAGAGATGAGCCGAGTGATTCTAAGTTGCTTTGAAAAAGTGTATGGAGCTGTTCGATGAAATGAATTACCTTGTCCATGAATTATCGTGGAGCTGCAAAGAAATTCCTCAGGCAAGTGCATTTAATTTATCTCCTGCAAAACTATGTGAAAGTGTGTGAAAAGTGTGTGCATTTCAATTACAGGTGCAATTAATTCAAAGAAATCGAATAATGTTACGATTACAAATATGAGCCAGTCCAAAGAGAGAGAAAATGGAATTTTCTTGAGGACATGGAATGCATTCGAGCCAGAATCCAAACAGTTGCAAAGCAAATTTCTTAATCATACCGCCTTGTAACTAACCCACTTTTACTTAATTAAGCGTTAATATTCGCAATGAAAAACTTAAACTTATCTAAAGAAGTAGATATTATACAAGCTGCTGGAAAAAGCATAACTGAGATTGAATGGAAATATTGGGTAAGTAGAGATAGACCTGATCAGTTTCACATTACTATGGGTTCCAACAATTCAGCTGAAGTAACTGAGTTTCTGAGAATTTACATTTCAAAATGTGCTAACAGCAATTTTTTGGAAATGGTCGGCGGACGATTATACAGGGAGGATGTTCATTTTCCTATATATAAATTTAGTAATGTAAATCTAGATAGATCCCGGACAAACACGGTCTAAATCTCTCTATTTCCATTGAATATGAACCAAGTAAAGTTAATTTTCCAGATGTCAATTTGGATTGGAAAATGGGCCTATATCAAATATACTATAAGCCTAATGAACGCCTTAACTACCCAAGTAAAAATTTAAACCATCTTAAAATATATTACTGATTCCATCGTTAAATTCATTTCAATTCATAACCGTGGTCTGATCAATAGCTATCCGGAATGTTGCCATAATAACGAAGCTATAGTACGGTGAGTAAAGCTGCTTGGAACAGATTGACCGGTAACTCTGCAGTACACACACACACTAAATTTCATCGTTATAGTTCACTTCCGCTGTTTACTGGAGTGCTTGGAAAGAACGTGTGCAGCATGTAATCCTCGCATTGACCGTGACAGAAAATCTACATCAAGTTTTGCCAAAAAGCGTGCCGAGACCTGCTCAAAACATTTTCATCTTTCTTGACACAATCAAGAACTTGTGCAACTGAAACCCGGGTGTCTTTTTGTTCAGTTAAAAGCTGTTTTGGTACAAACTTGGTAAAGACGTGTCTCAAACCGAAATTTTCAATGATAATGAACTGAACTGAACCGTAACTAATCTGTAGATCCTCTGATTACTCATGGATCGTGATTCGACAATATTCCCTCACAGCTGCACGCATATCTGTGACGTTTTTTCTTAGTGCTGCTGATTTCGAGTCTCCCTGAACGTTCGTCAATATCGACATTTTTTCGGCAATCTTTGAAACGTCTGAACCACTCGTACACTTGTATGTGGCTCATTCACCTCTTTCCATACACTTTCTGCAATTTTGCCTATGCCTCTGAGCAGGTATCGCCCTGAAAACTTTGTCTGTCGCGGTCAATGCGACGATCAGACGCTACACACCTTCATTCGAAATACTATTATAAATAACGGAAGAGATCTAGAACGTTAAATCTTAGTGTGTATGCACAGTAGTGTTCAAGGTCAACCTAAGCCAAACGGCTTCACTTTGCGTGCTTTAGCTTCGTTACTATGGGAACATTCGGGATACTTGTTAATCAGACCTCGTATCAAGGCTATTTGCTAACAAGGAAATATTCATGAATAATGAAAATGATTACAATAATTCCCTTGGTAAACTTGATATCAGGATAATATATTCCATATCTCTGAAAAAAATTAAAGAACGTATGAATAAGGTTAATATAATGAATCAAGTCGATATAAGCATTAAGAAGTGAACATATAACAAAAAAATAAACAACTTGAAGAATGTTACTGAGATTTCCAGTCATCGTGCCGAGCATCACTTTAATGCGATAATTCGTAATTATAAATAAACCCCATAAGAAGCATAGTAATATATTAAAAAATAATCATAGAGTAAATATAAGAACGACGTTAACAAAAGCACTGACCATCCCACTAAATGAAAAGCTAGATATAGTCATATATTATGGTATAACGCAGTCTTCAGGACTCGGGTAGTCACAAATATACCCATACAATTTTCTGCAGGAAAGATGCTGTCAGGTTTTCAACCGACACACTATTAGATTTATCTATTCGATAAATAGGAACCGAAAACAAATCCTGCAGCACTCAATATTAAGGGAATTAGTGAATTCACTATAAGGCACATAGTAAACACAAATAGTGAAACTAATACGAATGGTGATAATATGACACGTAATAATAAATTCACAGCAAGGAAGGCACAATACGAATTATTCTAGCAAGATAATAATCATCTGTTTGCATAACGGTAGTAGTGGAAACAGTAGCGAACCAACGGAGGATAGTATAAGGGAGGTAACTGAGCCAAAAACATATGTGAATTAAATAAACCGAGTAAGGAATCTAGTAACACACCTAATTTTATCTATAGCGAAAGCAATAATATCCTTAGAGTGGTCCGTAATGCTATAGTCGGAATACATATTCCTTCCAGTAGTAAGTATAAGATAAATGCTAATAAAGATTCTTGGAATTATAAGAACGATTTTCACTTGAAATGCAATGCCTCAGAAAAGAGACCTATTTTATAGATATGCAGTAACAGTTGACCGCCTTTCTAATTATTAAATAGGATCCTTTTCTACTGCCTTTAAACAAAGATTTTGCAACTAGGTTTGTTAATTAAGAAATAGGGAAAGACTAAATGTACACGTTTGAGTGGGATCATCTGAATTGAAAGAATACGGACACTGAAAATGATGTTAGGTAGGCAATTATTTATTGAGCTTCACCGTATTCTATTGGGAATTTCAAATGTGATTTCTGTATGGAAGAAATATTCCTTATTTTACCTCTTATTGCAGTTTATTAAATCGTCGAAACGATTAACAGCAAAATGCACGCATTCCATAAAAAAAAAGATATGTAAGAATTGTCCACTTAGCTAAAAGGTCACATGAGTTAACGTAGTCTAATAATGGCAAATTTACTTTAGTTAGATTTTAACAAATCTGCACTAAACCTCGGAATTATATGTTTTTTTTTTTTGTGAATTTTGATAGAATACGGTTAGAATTCTTCTTTCATTTAAATACTTGATTTCTATTATCAAAATAAAAGTATGAAATTTATTACAATGTACTGGCCCAATTATCGAAATTGAAACGATATCTATTTCCTTTTTATTTCTACTCCTTTTAAATCTTGCCTTTATCTTTTATTGTATTGTATTGTCCTCATTATGTGTAGTTAGTGGTGTAAATGCATCCTCGCCTACTTGACGTTCTTTTCTACAAATCAGAAAGTCATTTTAAGTTCAAGTAATCCCAACACTACAGTCATATCGTATTTCATCTCAATTCTACTGTTCTGTACACAGGTTTAAGGTCCCTCACTTACAATATATTTTAAGAATCATTATCTAATAGGTAAATCTTCAGTTCGCTTCACCCACACATATGCGTAAAATCTTGAATAAATACTGCTTTTAATAAATAACTTTTAGAGATATATAATACTCCATTCTCATTTATGAAGTATATATATATATATATATATATATATATATATATATATATATATATATATATATATATATATATATATATGAATATGTATATCTACATGCGCATGAGTGTGTGTGCATGTGTGTAACTGTACATAATTGTGCATATGTGTAATTGAAAACGTATGTTTTGCAAAGAACTTGCTCATGCAAGTGCCACTAGTCGAAAGCTCCGCATACCGGAAGCCGTCAAGTGTAAGGGATCATCAGGAGAGAATGCGTGCCCTCTCGGGGGTCTACCTCGCGACGGCCTCATTGCGCACCCCCCTCCCCTCACTGATATGGATCCCCACTTGCTTGAACAACTGGTTATCGAATAAAGTTCAATATTGTTCTAGCCAACGCTCATCGTCTCTTTTTAATCAAATCCAGTGGCTAACCTTTTCAACTGTAGTTTGGTTATCAGTCATGGTGGTATTTACTTTACGATGAGTTACACGTAACGATAACAACAATCACCTCACACTGTGTCCAACAAATCCTCTGCATCCGACTTCGATTGGAAAATGCTCTACATTCCAGCCTGCGTCTTCAGATTGCTAGAGAAGGTTTACATAACGGGCAATTTTTCGAGCCTGGGCGGCGTCCATGTTATCTTCATGAGGAACAGTCAACTCTAGTAGGTTCACCAGTTTCTTTCTTTCATACCACATTAAGACATCCAGTGTTTTCGTAACTGGGATGGGAAAGAGTTCCTGGCACCCCGGTAAATCTGCAGCCATTTTGCAATAGCCGTTTCTTCTTCTTCTTGAAACGGATCTGCTGTACTGAGCGCACGAAGGTAATGAAATCTCTAGTTAGTGATTTCAAAAGTTTTTTTCTAGTGTTGATGAGATCAGTTTGGTTCTTTATAGCGTTGATGATATCCTTAAGGACCAAGTTATGTTTAATGCTTTTGAACAGCTGGAAACAATATGTTTCAGTGTTCCGACCTTTCCGCATTTGCATATATCATTCTCTGAGATGTTCCATTTTACTAGAATTGTAGGTGATGGCAAACATCAGAGGATGAGTGAATTAGAAAAAAACTTAGCCGAGATGTGGTCCATCTTCATATCACATTCGAGCTTATTTTTCTCTCAACAACATGTTCCTCCTATCTCGTCATCTGTCCTTTTTGATTGCATTGGATCAAATGAAGCTCTCTTCGCTCTGCTTCGGGACAATACTTACTAATACTTTGCATCTCCGCTACACATTTATACATTACGTTTGACTGTATGCAGTATGCACCCAAGGAGCATTCTGCAGGAGTTCTGCTTTATCATCTCGGAGGATGGGAGGATGGTATTTGAATCGCTAATGTTAGTACAGCACAGAAGGAAATGAAGGTTGTTAGTACATTGCTGCAAGACATGTCCGTTTATGCTACTAGCGTTTGTGTTCCCAGTATGCCTCATAAACTGGTAGATATTTCCACTATAGTGGACCACACAGGAGAAAATATTACAGCATGTGCTGATTGTACTTGGATTTCACTTTTGAGTGTCGCTGAATTCGCGCGCTCCATTTCCACAGTTAAAGCCAACATAATATTAAAAACTTTCCATTATTACCAGCTGTCCACAATCTGGCAACGGAGAGTATGGTTGCTTAAAACAACGTCATTTCAATTATATGGAAATCTTGATAGTGCCTACGTGCAGGAGAAAATTTCTATCGAGAATCCGTAAGTACATTTTAGAGATGTTTTTCTTAACACTACAAGATATGAGTGTGTCGAACCCTATTATTTAACCTTGTCTCTACCACTCTACCATGCTCTGGGTGGGTAGTTATGTTTCTTGAATTTGTTCTGGAGTGATCAAGTTGTAAATTCAAAACGAGCTTTTTTTTTTTTTCAGAGTCACATTCACACTTCACGGTATACTCTTCCCCAACAGAGTTGCTGTTAGACTCAGGTGAGTGTTGGTTTCTCTGGCGTAGCTCAAGTGATACAGTAAATATATTCCACACGTACGTGTGTGCGTGTGCACCCGTACACACACACACACGCACACACACACACACACACACACACACATATATATAAACTCACGTACGCACTCACACACATACGCATATGTATATACTTTCCTAATCCATACACTAATATCTAAGAGTTATCTAACCCTAATTACATTGCCTATGAAGAAAACCAAACATTACCAATGTAAGTGATCCACATAATGTATGAATCCACAAACACTTTCCACTTAAAAATAGTGAAGAACAACTCAGAATAAACAAATAGTGATATCTTATAGCTACGAAATAGTACTTATAACAAAGAGCTTATTCTTAAAAGGACATTCAGACAATACAACAGACACACACATTTATACACACACACACACACACACACACACACATTTATACACACACACACACACATTTATACACACACACACACACACACACACACACACACATATATATATATATATATATATATATATATATATATATATATATATATATATATATATGCTTACATGGAGAATATTTAAGGTAAACAAGTAGGACTAAAAGTTCTCGACATTAAGATTAGAGTATCAAAATATATAATGGCGTATAAGCTGGAAGCTCGAATTTCGTTCCTTTCAGTTTCATGTCTCCAACTGAGTAGCTATACGTGAAAACTGACATTGTTAACTGCTAAAAGAAATATTAGAGCACGAAAACTAAATAAAATCCGGATCATATTATTTTCTGCGCGTGTAAACTTAAGTATAGATATACAAAAAATATATAATATCTTTAGTATGAAAAGGTAGTTAAAAAAATAAATGATAAATAAATAATGTTATTTCATCGTATGAAATGACGGCATCTTAATCTTTAACAAAATATCATTCACGCCAGTCACTACTATGCCAAAAGTAGTTACACAGAACGAAAAGAAGAAAGGAGAAAACTGCAATGTGATGTATTCAAAATTTGACTCTAGAAGACGTTGAACATTACAGTTTTCGTATTTTAAGTCATGGAAGATTATCAAAAAGCTTGCAAGACAGCAAATAGAGAATAATAAAATTATAAACACAAAAAATTAAATTGAAAATCATCAAGAAATGTACCGAAAGTATCGAATTAATGTAAACATGTACTTGGAACGTTTCTCGAATTCATGAAATGATCCTTGTTCTAAACAAATTTGTTGATTTGCCTTATTTCTACCATCGGTTTGTAAACAGGTGCAAAATTAAGGATGATCATTTTTTAGAAAAAGGTGTATGTGTGTGTGTGTGTGGGTGTGTGTGTGAGTGAGTGAGTGTGTGAGTGTGTGCGTATATGCATGCGTGTGCATATTTAGGGCAAATATTTGTGTTCTGTCGTTGTTTCTGTACGTAGCCCCAAATATAGGAGTCGATGTCTTATCAGGCAGCAGAGCAACCATGCATGTAATCCGCCCCCTTCTGCATGACAACAATGGTGTCCGGAGCCACGCACGAATGTAGAAGACAAAACACCCACCCAACGGCTCAAGATTCATTGAGTAACATGTTGTGACTTTCAGACAGCTATTTCTATCATCATTAATCTTCGATTTTGATACACCGTTTTCTCTCTCTCTCTCTCTCTCTCTCTCTCTCTCTCTCTCTCTCTCTCTCTCTCTCTCTCTCTCTCTCTCTCTCTCTTTCTCTCTCTCTCTCCCTCTCTCTCTCTCTCTCTCTCTCTCTCTCTCTCTCTCTCTCTCTCTCTCTCTCTCTCTCTCTCTCTCTTTCGAGTGGGATTTAGTGCATTACGTTTTCAGTTGATCTGACAGATTTCTGGCACCAACATTTCTTCGCAGCTAGTTTCAGAATCCAGAGAATTTCTAAGATTTCAATTCTTATGTATAAGAGTCTCATCGAACTTGAAGTGCCAAGGGCACCCACGGTTTACATCCGGTTCCGATCATACATCAACAGAGCATTTACATCAGACGAAAATACGATAAACACTTCAATAAAACTTCTCATGGATGAAGAATAGACAACCATGTAAAAGCAAGGAAAACGAAAAATGGAGATACCCGGATATGATCGATGGGATATATATAAGGGACCACACTAACGGCCGAATTTAGCATAGACAATAAAGTGAACATATATGGAAATACACATATACACCCGGATGATCAATCGGTAGTTCAACTACCACCAAAAGTTCGCCGTATACAGAAAGTAAATATAATACATTCCCTCTCTGAAATGAACAGCAGCAGTAGCAATAGTAGAGAAGATGTAGGTAAGGGGACGGTTAATATACCGAAGGTTGATACCACTAAGAACAACAACAATAATGGTAACAACAACAACAACAACAGCAGCAGCAACAGCAACAAATATAACGAAAGTGATGGTAACCAGAGAAATGATAGGAAAGAAAGTATTATAAGTATAAATAACACTAACCCATTTCACACCATATTTTCCGATCTATGATAAAATAAGAACTAATAAACGAATGAAGAAAGAATATATACTGCGTGTATTTATTTGGCACAGAAAGAAAATGACTATTCCGGACTACAACAATATATATATATGTATATATATATGCAACTCTAAATCTGTATATATACATGCATTAAAAAAATCTATTGTTATGAATATGTTTATAGATAAATATTTACATAAAGAAACGGACAAACAGACAAAAAGACAGACAGAAAATATATAGATAGAAATATAGATAGATATATAGATAGAAAGATAATTACAAATATACATATGTTCATATATGCATACATACTTACATGTACACTTACTTAGTCGAATTTGAACCGACTCACGTAATTCGAAAAGGTTAAAGGTAAAATTATATCGAAGAGAAAGAAATACCTAGAAAAATGTACTGCACTAATTCATCATAAAAAAGTGTTATTGAAAAAACACGCGATTATGTTAAATCAGAGTATGGGAATTAAAAGTACATGCAATATTAAACTACCGAACTAATTTGATGACCTATTTCAAGCAAACTAGAATTTATGCGGAGATTGTAACGTAAATGTTTACATCGGTTTTACAATAACGATAGAGATCATGTATGCCGACAAGATAAGAAATTTTAAAGTTTTTGCAAAATTATTAAATGGGATTAGATGCTTATGCCTTGCACATTTATAATATATTTTACGTAAGCTATTTCGTTGAAGAATAATTGATTTCGTTGAAGAATAATTGATGAACAGCAGCAGCAGCAATCGTAGAGAAGATGTACATGGGGGGACGGTTAACATACCGAAAGTTGAAACCACTAAGAACAACGACAATAATGGTTTATGTGCATTACCTAAAAGATTTTCCTGCTAAATTGACTTGGCTCTCTCCCATCAAATTGAACATTAACATGTAATGATTGAAATATTTCCTCCATACGTTAATATTTAAGAGAATAATGCATTATAATATCTATCTCTATAAGTGGTAGAGAATGTCCTAGTTATGTAATATGACGTTACTCTTTACTTTTTACTTGTTTCAGTCATTTGACTGCGGCCATGATGGAGCACTGCCTTTAGTCGAGCAAATTGCCCCCAGGACTTATTCTTTGTAAGCCTAGTACTTATTCTATCGGTCTCTTTTACCGAACCGCTACGTTTTGGGGAAGTAAACACACCAGCATCGGTTGTCAAGTAATGTTGAGGGGACAAACACAGACACACAAACACACACGCACGCAGACATACACACACACACACACACACACACACACACATATATATATATATATATATATATATATATATATATATATATATATATATATATATATATATATATATGCATATATACGACGGGCTTCTTTCAGTTTCCGTCTACCAAATCCACTCACAAGGCTTTAGTCAGCCCGAGGCTATAGTAGAAGACACTTGCCCAAGGTGCCATGCAGTGGGACTGAACCTGGAACCATGTGGTTGGTAAGCAAGCTACTTACCACACAGCCACTCCTCCGTCTAAATTACGAACTTTCTACAGGCACTACTGTAGAAAACAGAATTTTAGAAGTTGATTATTGAAAGTTGGTGTGCTGGCCAAGAAACGTAAGCCATGCACACACAAGCACACACACACGTGCGCGCGCGCACACACGCACACACACACACACGCACACACACATACACACACACACACACACACGCACACACAAACACACAAGATCGCCACAAATAATTGACTCAGAAAGGCCATCATTGCAGCAAAGCCGACCATTATATAAGTTATTTTCATAACTATTAGATGCTTCGAATGAAACAACAGCAAGATCAAAGTAGCGTACCTGAGGGACCTTTGTGCATGCAATCAAGTAATATGCATTGCACTGACGGAGATACCACTATCTGCAGCCAGAAATGATGCAGAGACACACACACCAATCTATACTGTATTCTATGTAGACAGAAGAGAAAGTAGCAACAGTGGGGTTGCGCAGTACATCCGTGATGTCTGTCTCACCAATTATCCTTCCGTCAAATTAAAAAGAGATCTGTGACAAACTCAAAGTGGATTTAAAGCAACATGATCTTGTAATATGCAAGTCATATCGCCCATCCGGTTTATTAAATCACGATAGTTAAACTACTTACTAAAAAACTAGATGAATGCGTTAATGTAATTCTGATGGGTTACTTCAAAATCCTCAACATGAGATGGCAATAAGGTGACATAATTTCTAGAATGACACACAAAGAACGACGCAGTTAAGCAGAATCTCTACTTAAATAAACACAGACCTTCCAATGGAAAGAAAAGGGTAGAAAGAGAATCCAGTGGCCTAGTCTTGGTTCACTACAAGATAAGCCCCACTGTGTCTAGAAGATAACTCACTAACTGTACACCCCAGGAGGAGAAGTGAATTGCTAAATAAATAATTCCAAAGTGTCTCCACTTCTACACTGGGAACATGGAAATAATCAAGCCTAGTGAGTTTTTCAACACCGCAGATTTACATAGGAAAGAGACAACCATCGATTACATCGACATAAAACAGGGAGATGTAATATTAGCCATTGATAAGATGAACTGGCACTCAGCAACTGGACCAGATGGATTTCCAGTTCCTTTAAGATATTCAAGAAAGGACTAGCAAATTCACTGCAGATACTTTTCCAGAGTTTCCGCGAATCTCGTAAACTTGACAAATTGTTGAGAAAAGGTATACCATAACCTGTCCACAAAAGAGGAAACATAGATGCTAAAAATTATAGATCTATATCTTTCACTTCACATGATGGCAGGGTCATTGAACGCATTGTCAGAAAGACGAAGATCATGTACTTGGGAAGATGTTAATTCCTCACAAATACAGAACATGGCTTTCGTCCATGGAAAAGCTGCCTGACACATCCCCCACAGCATTATGACTGGATAGTGAAACAGTAGCTCAACTAGGCAAATGATGAAGTGATATAATTCGACTTTGCCAAATGTTTTGACGAAGTCAATCATGTGACGATGTGTCACTAATGCGTGACCTCGTTATCGCTGGAAAACGGAAAGAGTGGCTGCATAACGTTTTAAAAGATAGAAGTCAGAAATTGCAACCAATGGTTCTCCTCCATGGGAGGCATCAATTCGTAACGGAATCCCCAAATAAACTGTATTGAGATTGCTATTATTTATGGTGGCTCTCTCAGACATACCCTCATACATATAGCCAGTCAATCTCACCAGCCCAGCTATGTGGCTGATAGAAAGTATTACAGGCGATGAAAGTCCCTGATGACAAACTAAAACTGCAAAAAAAAAACAGAACATTGAAGACGCCGTTCAATGCTGAGAAGTCGCAAACACTCGACTATTGACCCACAAAGAGGGTACATTCGGAATGCACAGGACCAGGTGATAGTGCAATCACAGTGGCAGAGTTGATGCAGGAACTGGAAATTCACATGAGTAATTATGCAGTATTCCATGTGAGTATTACCAAGATGGCACCATTGTGCACAAGGGCAGCTGGATGGATCCTGATATAATTGAGAACCAGGAAAAAGAATACCATGCTACTCTTATGAAGAACATTCGCTCTCAGTCGTGATCACCGCACAGCGTCAAACTGGTGGCGTCAAACTTGGGCCAATCCACTACATAAATAAGATGCAATCGGTGAAACCGATGAGCTACTGGGAGATGCTAAAGAAACTGAAGATCTAATCCTCTTAGAGAACGTGTGAAAGATATTCAGTCACATACATATGGAATATCCTGATGGTCTAGCTCACAACATTGAAATTAAAAGCTATGACACTCGCTGAAGTAGATGGCACGGCATATTGCCAAAGAATCCGTCTTTTGCGTCAAGAATAAGGATCCAGTATTGAATCAGTTTGTCTGCCAAACAACTTAAGAGATCTGCAAGGCGTAGATGTGGATGTTTTCAAAGAACGTCTCCAAATCTTTTGTCTGAGATATCAGATAGACCAACATCGCGGCAGGATATTATATAATTACTTCTAACTTACAATCATTAAATTGTAGAAACAATTTTCCATTGCAATGGTCTCATAATATAGAAAAAATAGCATTTAAATATTTCAATATTAAATAATTCATTATATATAATAGCTGTTCCTATAATCTAATACTCATATTGTTATATTTTGAGATGGTCATTTTATTTGTTTATTTGTTTTTGCCAAATAAATACACGCACAATGTACCCATTCTTCACTTGTTTATTACTGTTCTTATTCTAAACTCGTGTCTGTTGTCCGGAAATTTTTCGTCAGACATCTGTGACATATTCAGCGATACTTTCCGTCCTCGTGTGGGCTCTTGCTCCTATTAGTCCATTCTGATCTTTTGTGATGTGTATCTTTATATTCATGTGCTCTGTATTTGTATGTGTGTGAACATGTGTGTGCGTGCGTGCCTGTGAGCACGCAAGTCTATGTGTTTCAATGGTGTGCTTATATCTATATATAGGCTTATGTCTTGTATTCTGTTGTCATCGTTATCGTCATTGTTGTTAGTAGCTCTAGGTTGACATTCAGATACAAACAGCATAATAAGCCAACCCATATGTACACACAAACTCACATACAGTAACTTCACACACGGCTACAACATCAACAACGCGACCTACAACAATGACAACAACAACATCAGTAACAACAACTACCCCGATGACATTAGCGTGGGCGAACACAAAAACAGAGAGATACAGGAACGGTGAGAAGAGTCGGGATTAAGGGCAGCACCAGTGACAACGGGGATGGGTTACGGGGAGAGGTAGAAAGACCAACGGCGATAAGGATGACAACAATATGAAGGGCATAAACTCGTGTATACACATAAGCTCACATGCGATACACATAGACATGAGTACGCACGCGCACGCACACGCACACACATACACACAAATAAATATGCAAACGAATGCTCATATAAGGGTACATATCATAGAAGAACAGAATGGTCTAAACCGAGAAGAAAGTGTCACTGAAGAAGTCACAGATGTGTGACGAAAAGAAAACATGACCATTCCGAAATACAAGTTCGTCTGTTTCAACTCACGGTTTCACCACATCAGGAATCTTGCAATATAAATTCATAAACGTAACGAATAATCATAATTTTTCTAAAATTCCTTTTAGCATAATTAGTTTATAGATAACTAAGTGCCGTTACGAAAAATTTCAGGCATACTTGTTTTAATATATTTCGTTATTATTAACTACTGATGTCATCAAACGCTAAATACTAAACTGACTTTCCTTTGAATAACATATTTCTTCTTAACGTTCTTGCGTGTGTGTGTGTGAGTGTGTGTGTATGAATATATTTTGGAGCCTCTGTGTAAGCACACATGCTTCACAACTGCTGATGGCTTCTTTACCTCCTCGTAGCGGCTCGGCAAAATAGCTCAATAGAAGAAGTACCTGGTTTACAATATATGTATTGTAGACGCTGTCCTAACATGGGCGCAGTTCAATGAATGAAATATGTAAAAGTTGAAAGACTAGGAATAAAATTTTAAGCATATCTGTGTATATAATCGTGTGTGTGTATGTCTGTGTGTGTGTGTGCGTGTCAATGCTGTGATTATATTGGCAGCATATTTATGCACTTCCACTTGTATTTCTGGCTGTTAATATATTAAAGCTTTATTTGTAATAAAACTTCATTGAGTATAATTTTACTGATAATTAAAATGAAAATTAACTTATGAAAGATATTTCTATTCAACATTGTCATACAAAGCGGGGAAGCATTTTTATTTTAGACCGGTACTTGGTTTGTGCGTATTTTGTATTTGTTACATTAAATCTTGCTTCAAAATAGCTTTCGTTTGTGAAACAATGTTTGTTAAACAGTTTTCAGTTTAACTTAATTTCGATTAGTAGAAATAGATTATGATAGTCACCCACACCCTACATAAATACGGTAGTCAAACATATCTGCTTCAACCGAAGCACTGATTTACATAAACCTAGATAAGAGAAGGTAATTTTCCAATGGACTGGATTAATCTCACATGTCAACAGATCAGAAATGCAATTCATAACACTGTAAGACGAACAGCGCAGATTAAATGCTTCATTTCATTTTTGTTTCAGCTATTCTGACTAATTAACTTACAGATGATTGCTGTTCACGAAGAAGTCGCTGAAGAGCAATTTGCAAGAGAGGATATGCATTATAATTAAGGCAACCTTAACTCTCGTCAATGCATGTGTCACAAACGATATGATATACGGTGCTGAATAAAACAGGCTGTATTCTTTTCACGGATTTCTTCCACTTGAATGGCACAAACATGTAAAGTCATGTCTCATTCCTTTATCAATGAGGTGTCCAAACAGTTTCGAAAAGTTGCAGCGAAAATTTATCTGACGTTGTAATCCAAACATTGAATATTCAAATGTATGTATGTTTTCACTTGTTCCTTCCAGACTGAAAGGAAACAAAATGAACTGTCACTGTTTAGATGCATAGATTATGAGGAGAATATATATTTTTTTTTACTTTTCGCTGTGTTGGACCAATTAACAACATAACAATTATTGCTTGTGTATAAAACATTTAACTGAAGGAGATTATTTTGTGAAGGTGCGAATTTAATTAAAAGATCGTCTATTTTAGTTACCAGTTATATCTTCCCTTTGATAGATAATCAATCTTAGTTTTTAATTCATTGTTTGCAATTATCATTGTCTTGACGTCATATTCTCATCAATGTTTGTCACAACAGCATCTTTTGTAGATCAGAATTAAATTCTGAAAAACAAAAGAAATGAAGCATATTTACATTACAAACTTCCATACAAACTTTTGCAGAACAATAGATTTGCAAATCCGAACTTAATGCCGTAGTATTTTTGCATTTATATTGTTTCTTTTAACTTGTTGATGTTTCAACGTCTGAAGTGTTACCATTCCTTCACGACTGACAGGAAGAATAAAAATCAAACACTCCAAAAAGTAAAAGACATATTTATATTTGTGGCTTTGCGATAACGTCGAAGTTTCCATTAATGTATGGTACTGTTGGTTATTTTTCATTTTATACATCACTTATAAACATTACTTCCATCTGTCAAATTTCATTTCAGCCAAAATATATATTAAAAAAGAATTAACTGATGTTAAATTTTAAAAGTCTAAAAATATACGAACTGATAAACGCATGTAAATACATCATCTGTTACTTGATAAATGATTGTAGAAATAGACTTCACCAAATATTGATAATAGATAGACTAAAGCGTAATATATTTCCATTAAACATATTACAACTGTTTGTGAATTTGTCTAACAGAAAAAATCATCTATTTTACTTTAGATATTCTAGAGATAAATAGTTTTATTCAAATAACTCATACGTGAAAATATGTAAGATATTCGAAGATGTGGGTGTAAATATTGATTGCTGTCTCCAAAGTTATTACTAGGAAATATAGATATATAATGCAGTTAGGAAAATTAAAGTTCTATTCTAAGGGATGAGTATATTTGCAAACTGTTCTAACTTCAAAAATTCAGATATACCTACTTATCTCCTTCTTGAAAATTGTTACTTCTTTCTTCCATTTAATCCGATATTCTGATCAGTGAAGAAGAAATATGTATATGCAGGCGTGTGTATGTATGTGTGTGTGTGGGTGAGTGTGTGTGTGTGTGTGTGGTTGTGTGTGTGTGTGTGTGTGTGTGTGTGTGTATGTGTGTGTGTGTCTGAGTTCTTTCAACCACCCACTGAAATAATGTTGTAATTAACAGACAAATTATCGTGATACAGTATGTGAAAAGACTGTACTGTTTGAATTAAATATACAATTCAGTAAATGTATGTCTGTGCAGCTTCCGCCTACAGAATTTTACGGAAAAATCTGGGTTAACTAAGCTGGCGAGCTTTGCAATCTGAGGTTGACTTTGCCTTTTTTCTCTTGATGTCGAAAAAATAAGTACCAGTTGATTATTAGCATTGATGCAATCGTCTTGCATCCCACAACTTGCAGACGTTGACAAAATTTGAAACCAATATACGGTGTACCCGAGGATATGGAATCTAACAGCGGACATTATATTTGTCAAGCAAACGTCTTAACCATTCAGCCAAACATTGATATGTGTACACACACATATTGACTTTCTTATCTGGTTTGCAGGATTCTCGAGAAGTTTATGTCAATAACATATGAAACACGCGTACTGGTTCAAACTTACTACTTTATTATTCACCAAATGGTTTGTTATTTATCCAATGAACTAATGCAGTGTTTGATTAAGGAAAATAAGTGTCATCTCTGTTGTGATTTAGATAGAAATAAAAGTGCCTCAGATGTTCCATTTAGCAACTAGAGATGTCAGAAACATCTTCCTCTAAACCTAACCATTTTTCTTTTCAATAACAAGCGTATATTAAAGAAAAAATGTAGTTCCAGGAACACTCTCCTTCATTAGAAGACACGTGAATATTATGCCTTCAGATGTAAGACCTCTTCGTCGGTGCTGAAATAATAAAACATTATCATAATGCATCCAAATATAATTTAATGTAGCTTTTCTGCTATATGCAAAAGGTCTGGGACTTATTTTATCGACCTCGAAATGTTGAAAGGCAAAGTCGAGCTCGGCAAAATTTGAACTCAGAAAGAAACCAATATATGGTGTACCCGAGGACATGGAATCTAACAGCGGACATTATACTTGTCAAGCAAACGTCTTAACCATTCAGCCAAACATTGATATGTGTACACACGCACACACATACACACACACACACACACACACACACACAACACACACATACATATTGACTTTCTTATCTGGTTTGCAGGCTTCAGATGTCGGAGACACAACGGAGACGACACTTATTTTCCTTAATCAAATACTGCGCTAGTTCATTGGATAAATAACAAACCATTTTGTGAATAATAAAGCAGTGAGTTTGAATCAGTACGCAAGTCTCATACGTTATTGACATAATAAACTTCTCGAGATAAGAAAGTCAATGTGTGTGTGTGTGTGTGTGTGTGTGTGTGTGTGTGTGTGTGTGTGTGTGTGTGTGTGTTTGTGTGTGTATGTGTGTGTGTATGTGTGTGTGTACACATATCAATGTTTAGCTGAATGGTTAAGACGTTTGCTTGACAAGTATAAAGTCCGCTGCTAGAAAAGACTGAATATATACCACAAAATATGTTGTCCAGTGTTCTATTCTGCCAGTTCACCGCCTTCGAATATGATTTAAAGTAAGAGCTATAATTACTCCTCAAATTTAAGTTCTAAATGCAGCGGATGTTAGGCAAAATAAGAAGCAAAATCGTAGCATTTCCCTCCATGGTAAAACGTTCATGATATACGTTCAGGATTTGTGTGTGCGTGTGTGTATATATATATATATATATATATATATATATATATATATATATATATATATATATATGGCATCCATTTGAAATATATGAATTTAATTAGCTTAGTTATGTCATAGTGATATCTATGCAAACTCTGAGCTGCAAATTAAAGTTGCCGTGTTAAGAAAATTGAATTCGGATTCAGTAATTCCAACGATATAAATCTACAAAATAACAATACATCTATCACTACATATTTCGAATTATATACTCGGAAAGACATGACAGCTGCGTATATCTATAGGATTTGTTCCAATAATGGAACATCTCTCATGTGTAGAGGAGCTGAGGTTTCTAGTCCTACTCTAGTTCCAAAGATGGAGCTTTGTGTCTTTGTTGGAAACTACATACTTTACACACATGCGCACACATGCAAGTGCGCGTATGTATTCTCTTTTATTTGATTCAGTTATTTGACTGCGGCCAGGCTGGACCACCAACGTCGTCGAACAAATCGATACCAGGATTTATTCTTTGTAAGCCTAGTACTTATGTTATCGGGCTCTTTTACCAAAGCGCTAAGTTTCGGGGTTCACGGACGTAAACACACCGACATTGTTTTTCAAGCGATGGCGGGGGGACAAACAGAGACAAATATATATATATATATATATATATATAATATATATAATATATATATATATATATATATATATATATATATATATATATACACTACATACGTCAAGATCACCAGCATTCTATCTCCCACACACACAGCCCCTCGTTCTTCGATCACCGTTTGTTATCTCCTCCTTTTCTTACCTCTCCTGAAAAAAGAATTTCTAACTTCCGGTCAGCCATTATTATGATTGACCGTTGATTGAACACTATTCAATTTTTTTTCTCCGTGTTTTTCTCCTTGTCTCCGTATTCTTTCTGTTGAAGAGCGTAGCTCGAAACGTCAAAGACTTTCCGTATTCCCGAGCGTCATACTAATATATCCTTTTGTTATTTACACCACCTGTCCTCGTCTGTTGTTGTTTTTCCGTACATTCTCCCATATATATATATATATATATATATATATATATATATATATATATATATATATATATATATATATATATATATATATACATATATATATTTATATGTATATATATATCACGTACCCTCCACCAAATTCACTCACAAAGGTTTGGTCGGCTCGAGGCTATACTAAGAGACACTTGCCCAAGGTATCACGCAGTGGGACTGAACCTGGAACCATGTGGTTGATAAGCAAGCTACTTACCACTCACCCAGTTCTCTATGTATGTATGTATGTACGTATTAATACGTGCATTTTTGCATGTTTTGTTTCATGTCTTCTTATGCATATAATTGCATATCTAGACATGCTCATATATACTTGAATGATACATTTCCGAAAAGTTTTAGAGGTTTTCACAGTTTTAATGATTGCAAGGATCTGTAGATTTCAAATCAGCTTCCTATTTTCTTGTTTGAGATGCCTAATTTCTCAAGATTGGTATTTAGAGACTGTGTTACATACCACAGTGCTCCAATAGTTATAGGTATAGATATGAACTTGTAATCCGGATAGAATAACTACAGATTTCTCAATAGTTCAGCGCAAGTATTCTCATTTTCACTGATCTTCAGCTTCATGTTAACATCGGCTGGGCAGCTGATTTCCACAGCTGCATGCAGTTTCTTTTCTCTACCCTAAATCCTTATATAAGGTTTATTGCGTTTACATTTTATTGAGGATTTCAATAGGATATCCCACTAGTAATCTTTTTTTATTATAAAAGGCTATAACTTCTACCATACTGTGGGTTCTTACTTCTTTGTCCTCGGGGTTGACCTTTCGAAGGTTTTCATTATATAGTATCCTAGCTAGAACATCATGTCTTATCGGTGAAAAATATTTTGGACAACTCCTTATGATGTGGGTAATATCTTCTGTTGATATAATATTAACTGGAAGTGACCAATCGCACATTTGGTGTCGGAGACTATTTATCGAAAATACAATGAATAATATCTCCAACTTTGGTGTCGCAATTATCAACCGTGTTAAATAACTAGTTTATCTTCAGGTGAATTAACTGAGTGAGCCTTTTATTCACGATCGTAGTGACGTTTGACTGAAAATTGAATTTATATTGCAGAGAGTTACCACAAACAACATGGCTGGACGCAACATGAACAATAATACAAACAAGGTGCAACATGAAGACAATAGCTTAACAAGTAAACAGATTCATTCTAGCTGTAGTTACAGAAGCAACCGTAAATACAAAACTCATTTATCTTGGAATTATGTATGTATGTATGTATGTATGTATGCATGTATGTATGTATGTATATATGTATGTATTACATGTATGTATGTATGTATGTATGTATGTATATATGTATGTATTATATGTATGTATGCATGTATGTATGTATGTATATATGTATGTATTACATGTATGTATGTATGTATGTATGTATATATGTATGTATTATATGTATGTATGCATGTATGTATGTATGTATATATGTATGTATTATATGTATGTATGTATGTATGCATGTATGCATGTATGTATGTATGTATGTATGTATTATATGTATGTATGTATGTATGTATTATATGTATGTATGTATGTATGTATGTATGTATTATATGTATGTATGTATGTATGTATGTATGTATGCATGTATGTATGTATGTATATATGTATGTATTATATGTATGTATGTGTGTATGTATGTATGTATGTATGTATGTATGTATGTATGTATGCATGTATGTATGTATGTATATATGTATGTATTATATGTATGTATGTATGTATGTATGTATGTATGCATGTATGTATGTATGTATATATGTATGTATTATATGTATGTATGTATGTATGCATGTATGTATGTATGTATGTATATATGTATGTATTATATGTATGTATGTATGTATGTATGCATGTATGTATATATGTATGTATTATATGTATGTATGTATGTATGTATGTATGTATTATATGTATGTATGTATGTATATATGTATGTATTATATGTATGTATGTATGTATGTATGTATGTATGTATGTATATATGTATGTATATATGTATGTATTATATGTATGTATGTATGTATGTATGTATGTATGCATGCAAGTGTGCAAGTCTGTATTTGAAACTGAATGTTCCTCTAGCTTATAGTGTCTCACCACTTCAAACTTCAGGTGAGAATTGTCATAAACCGGTTTGGTGGTGGTGGTGGTGGTGGTGGTGGTGGCGTTAGTGCGGTGACGCTGTGGCCTTTCGTGAATGCGGTATCTCTTTTGTTTTCATTTGATATTTGTTGATTAACTGTTAGCGTTTCTCTCGTTACAGTTTATTTATTGCAGGCTTTATTTTTCTTGCACTTGTTGAGGTGGGTTTTTTTCTTAGACATCTTATCCAACATATATCTATTAATTTATACCACATTGTAATTATTTTGTGCTTGTTTTAGTGAACATCTAATTATTTTGTGATTTTCGAACTAACCTCTGAATTTTATACATACAGCCATACCTCCCCACATATATACACACATGCACACTTGCAAGCGAACCTGCTTGCACACGCATCTTCAAAATTATTTGATTAATATCAATTAAATCTATTAATACCAAGTAATCGTTACTTATAAAACTGTGAATATAACAGTTGCACATGGGGAAAGAAAAAAAATTTTCAAAATTAAATTTATTATGCTATATTAATTAAATATAAATGAAAGTGTTAAGCTCGTAGTTATCAAAACTACTTTATTATATTTATTATCAACGAGAAGCAATTTTAAGTAGTAAAGTAATTTTAATTACTACCAGATGAACACTTATTGAGGTATTGATGTCGTAGAAATGAAACTATATATGTTTACTAATTAAAGGATTTCATTAGATATATTCTGAGATTATATTCAAATACACATGCGCACACATACTCACACACATTTTCATACATACATATACATATAAGTATCCAATTCCATATACATATACATATATATATATATATATATATGCATGTATAAACACATGTTCACAAATATACACAAATTTATATATATGAATTGGGTACCCTCTGAAAAGAAAAAAAAATCTGTATCGTCTCGTATATATTATTTGATAAGTAAGCGTATAAGTAAGCGTATAAATGATATCCAGTTATAAATTTGGTAGTTTTATACTAGGAAACTGTTTGTCTGCGGGATATATAAAGAAAGTTTTGAACACTATTAGTAACTTCAATATAATGATGTGATAAGATGACGAGCTTGTAGAGTTGTTAGCGCCGGACAAAATGCTTAGCGGCAATTTGTCCATCACCTCATTCTGAGGTCGACTTTGATTTTCCTCATTTCGGAGTCGGTAAGGTAAGTACCAGTTGGTCACGGAGGTGGGGGGTAGATGTAATCGCTTTACCCTCTTCCTCGAAATTGCTAGCCTGGTGTCCATATTTTAAATCGATATAATGACGTCCTAATAATAATCATTTCTAAATTATTATTTCTAAACAGTAATTTTCAGGGACGTCGATTGCACCGACCCCACTACTTAACTAGTACTCTTTTTTTTTTACTCTGAAAGAATGAAATGCAGAGTCATCGACAGTGATGCTTGGTCTCAGATTGTAAGTTTTCTGCCCACCACATGAACTGCAAAAGCTGTAAATGCTTCACTTTTTGGCATGAGAACTGCAACATAAAGGGAGAAGCAAATTTCTCTTTTGGCTTCAGTACTTCACTAGTACTTCTTCTTTTCGACCCTAAAAGGATAAATGACCTTGGCGGCATTTGAATTTCGCGCGTAAAAATCTTAAAGAAATGATGCTAAGTACTTTAACCGACGCGCTGATAATTCAACAAAATTATCACTTCACAGTCATATCAACACTAACAAGTACAACAGAAATATAATTAATGATATATTTTATTACATCTATCGAAGACTCCCAACTTTTTGAAGAGCTCACTTTCAAAATTAGATATATGCATCTGAATGACTTTTGAGTAATTATCTAAATCAACTTGAATATATCTGATATGGATTGGAAGACTAAGATTTGCCTACTTCCTATATGCCATCTATCCCAGTTTGACTGAGAAACATTTCAGGTGCGTGAAGTCAGCAGCTTAAAGATTGTGTTTTAATGGTTATCATGAAATCGGCCAAATATGCACTCACATCGGTTTCCAAAGTAAGCTTCTCAATTGTTTTGCCACGCAAGCAGTTTATGAAATTGACGTAAAAACACGCATTCTACCATGACGCACGTGAATTTATATTCTAATAAAGATAAACACGTTGTGTAATAGAACTGAAGAGAGGGAGACAACGTCGCACTGGAGTTTTATTTAGAAATGTGATATGGAAGCTTTATAAATCTTCAACGGAGACGCTATGAAAGTACTCATATATGAACAATAATTGATATTATTTGATTATAAATCGAATATTTTTTAGAACTGCTTTTAGATTTAACAGAGGGGTGGAAATCGGTTATGATAAAGTTACCGTATATGTAGCATCATAATACCTACATGATTACATAATACATATATACATACATATATACACGCATACATTTTGAAAAATGAAGGAAACAATATTTTACGTGTCGGCAGCGAGTTGCCCAGGAAGCAATCGGTTCCCGATGATCTTCCATACAGTCCGAAGACATCTGAACAAGTATTCATCGAAGAAGGCTGGAGGTGAAACGCCCAGCATACCACAAAAGGACCATTCTTGTGTGTTTTTCAAAAAAAACTTTGAAGAAGACAGTAATGTTGATATAAAGCGAAACCTCTCATGGATTCATTTGCAATCCAAGAACATGTGATTGCTACAGAATACCTAATAAAATAACAGGTGATTGCTTTGGAATACCTAACGAACAAAAGAGACAATGAAGCACTTGGTGTTCCAAGATGAAACCAAAACTGTGGAAGACATAACACACATGATTAGCAACTGCTCAAAAATGTCACCAATGTATTATTTCTCTTTGCAACATACCGTTGTCACAAAACAATATACAATGACAAGCGTTAAAAAGAGTCTATCCCTGAATAGATTTCGAGAATTCTATTGCTGTTGAATGTGAATACAAACGCAAATAGAGAGAATACTAATACAATATTCCCATCAAAACATTCAACATTTACATGCAAATCTTCACTAAATAGATACGGTGTGACACAGAATGCAACGCGTCAGCATTTACAACGCATTTTGCTACAGTACGAGGACTGAAGCAACATGAAATAAAGTGTCTTCATCAAGGACAAAACCCGCCACTAGGAAACGAACTTACGACCTTACAATCGTGTGACGAATACCCATAACCACTAAGTTACGCGTCTTTATATATATAAATATATATATATATATATATATATATATATATATATATATATATATATATATATATATATATATATATATTATTATTATTATTATTATTATTATTGTTATTATTATATGTATTTATTTTCTCTTAGTTAATAATTAACTCGGACAAAATAAATTGGTTAATAGATACCAGGGTAGCAAAGATCACAAAATGACTGTGGTGTAACTCCTGTTTATGAGGTAGAAACTCCTTGTTATTTTGGGTACTTGGGTATAAATAAATTTAGTAAATGGAGTAAAATGCATATGTTAACTGAATACTTCTATTTCCAACATATGTTTCGAAGATTACAAATTATACCTTCCATAGGGGTGTATGTATGTGTGTGTGTATGTATATGTGTATATATGTGCGTATACATGTATATATGATTATACACATTTATGTCAATACTATTTGTAGAAATACAAGATTAACTCCCCTTTACGGTCCCATTATTAATATAATATTCCTCCAAAATTTTTATCGGATTTAAATCATCTTATTATCTCCCAACTTTATACTCTATATTTTCTTTTTTTCTTTCCTTCTTTTCTTCTCTTCTTGTCCAACGTACTGTCTAGTAGCGTCCCAACCTCCAACAACTTTTTCAAATAAATTACGTAACAACCTTCTCCAATTACAGTTCTCATATTCGGTTAAAATGTCTTACGTTTAAGCTGGTTCCCACGCATTTCCCTGAAGAGAAGATTACATTCTTATCAACATCACCTATTCCTATGGAAGGTATAATTTGTAATATTCGAAACATATGTTGGAAATAAAAGTATTCAGTTAACATATGCGTTTTACTCCATTTACTAAATTTATATATATATATATATATATATATATATATGTATATATATATATATATATATATATATATATATATATATATATATATGTATGCATATATACATATATGTATATATATATATATATATATATATATATATATATATATATATATATATATATATATATATATACATACATATATATATATATATATATATATATATATATATATATATATACATATATGTATATATATATATATATATATATATATATGTATATATATATATATATATATATATATACATATATATATATATATATATATATATATATATATATATATATATGTGTGTGCATGTATGTATGTATCTATGTATGTATATATACTAGACTACATGTAACCCGTTGTGTCACCTGGAGAGTCTGAGTTCCTCAGCCACGGAGTTTTGTTTCGTGTTTTTGTTTCTTTTCCAGGTTATTTCACATACTTTCAACGAATATGACATTGAAATCACGCGTAATCAGCTTCTCTCCCCGGAGAATGAAAGATTTGGCTTCTTTTTCTTGTACGTCCTGCCACAGGTAACAGGTATTTCCGTTACTTTATCGCAAATACCTGTTATGCGGTACCAGGGCGTTATAGAAATACAAGCCAAATATTTGGAGGTGAGTTACGGTGAATAAAATCCATTAGCTCGTGCTAATGTTTATATGTGTGGACGTATTTATTCATTTATTTCTATTTTAAAACTTTTACTAATATAAAGTTGTATCTAACATAATGGATTTACATAAATGCATAAATGTAACGTATGTTCAAATATTTGTGATATGTAATGTAAAATTCGTTCAAAATGATACCGATATAATCTGTACTCTTTATTCGTAATTACTATAATACATATCTTCAGATGGTTGTATTTCTCTGTTGAATCTCGAACTTTCTTATTTATTACTAAATACTGAGATAAATAGAAAATTTATATATACATATATACAGAAATATTTTTGTTTAGATTTAAGGAATGGGATTATGAGTAAGTAAAAGTTTACTGAGACAAGGATCAGTAAATAAAAAAATTGAAAGTGAGGGACGGCCACTTGATTATGTGAAATGAGAGAATAGATTTTGCATTCATCGAAGTTGATAATGTGAGGGAGAATTTTAACTTGGGTAAATACTTTATTGTGGGATCAATTTGTGTGAGGAGGGGTGCATTTTTGTAATACATTGATTTAGAATGTCATCCTCATACGCTTGTATTCTTGTGTATGCGTGTGTTTTTATGTGATTGTTTCATATTCGAATGTATGTGAGTGTGTGTGGAAAAGGTAAAATTATTCAATACCTTCACGTAAATTCAAAAGATATTAATTCTTCATCTTTCCCGAGACCTCGTGCATTTATATGATAATTTCTAATTGTATTTTAGAAATCCTATTTATACAATTTACTCCATATACCAAATTGAATTATATAAATTATATATTTCAGATTGTGTAATTAAGAACTTTACCAAAAATATTTTCTAAACAAATTTTAGCATCCCTTCATGTTTTATAAAAATTTAAAAACGCAGATGTATAAATGTCAATAAATGACAACGTATTCACACGTAAACAAATTTTCGCTCATGAAAATGATGTATCCACCCTTGAAACTATGCACATTCATGCACATAGATCCTCAGTCAATTGATTTTAAATGTTGGCACAAGGCTAGCAATTTTGGCTTTGTGAGCGGGGAAGTCGATTACATAGACGCAAATGAGCAACTAGTAGTTATTTTTCGACCCGAAAACCATGAACGAGAAAGCCACCTGGCAGAATTTTAACTCAGAACGTGAGGACAGGCGAAATGCTGTTAAGTATTTTTGCTCGGAATGCTAACGATTCTGTCAGGTTGTCGCTTAAACTGACTCCCAGTAACTTAAACAATAATTCTTCTATGTATTCATATACCAAAAATCATTCTGTCTCCAATCACTAATTTAAGTAATTCTTTTAATTTATTCTTTGTTTAGAAACAAAAAATTGCTAATTTTCTCTTTCTAATTGAATATCTCTTACTATTTCATATAACCGCTTTCACTTCTTTCTTAAATGAAAGTTTTCATTCTCCTATTTTAAAACCCATACACACGAAAGTTATCAGTACCGGTTGAATAGACAGATATGCAAAACTTGAAGTCTCTGTCAAAATTAATATTATATATTAAGATGTTCTTTTCGCGTGACTGGTGGCAAATTCTTCCCTTTGTAAAATGTGAGAGAAATTATAAAATTTTTCGAGAGTTCTTTGTTTAGGGAATATTCAGATCTGTGACTTTTCAGTTACATGCGCAATCAAGTCAGAAAGCGGCAATGACGAATTGTTGATGCAATTTCTCTCTTCTATTGACGAGCGAAAACAGCCATACAGAACATATTACCGTTAATCTTACATATTCTGCATCAAAACTGAAAAGCTTTTTTACCTATATTTTTTGAGACTATATTAAGAAAGAAATATGAATATATGTATTTGTTACTCAAATGTGAATTTTTATCAGTAGCGTTCATAATTTTAATAACATTATTATTATTTAATGATGGCTGAAATCAAGAAATATTTTAGTTGTGACATTACACGATAGCCAATATTCTAGAAGAAATGTGTTGCAGTGGGATTATTCAACAGGGATTAATTCTAAAAGAGAGACCATCCATTGTAGTCCTTCAAATATTTACTACGAAGTTTATTAAAAGCCACGATAGTCTTAGTAGTTATGTTGTTTGCTCGAACAACTTATTTATTCAGACTATGTCTGAGAAAACCCCTAATCACTCGCTAGCGTTCCCAATAAAAAAAAAGCAACTGCAGTTAAAATATTCACTGTCGATAAGAAACGATTTCAAATGATTTTGAACGTTGGAGACTACATGGGGAAATATGGAGTCTACTTTTGTGTTCAGCTGTATGTAACTCTCTCTTAGTAGCAATTAAATAAGAACCGAACTTATAAAAAAATGAAGAACACAAATTTACATTTAAAGTCACTAAAGTTTGAGGAAATATTAGCAATTTTGTATAGATGTACATAATCGATATTTCAGTAGATTAAAGGATACATGTTAAAATGCTGTAGCATGAATTCTTTTTTCCATACACATTGGAATTTCTCATTCAGATACGATAAATATACGTGCACGGGGGCACATCCTAAAATATATAAGAGCACACGTACACATGCACAACAACATACGCGCAAACACATACCTTCTGTGTGTGTGTGTAGCTGTGTCTGTCAATATGCACATGCATACATATACACACTACGTACACGTTTATATATGTATATATATATATATGTGTGTGTGTGTGTGTGTGTGTGTGTGTGTATACGTGTGTTTGTGTGTGTGTGGGTGCGTGTGTATGTATGTATATATATATATAATAATAATAATAATAATCCAAAATTACAGGTAAAAAACTCAATTAAAATCAATTTAAAAAAATTAAAATTAAATTGAGCCTTATAGATAAAGTATATATAAAATATATAGTTCTAGGGAAAATAACCAATTTTCAAGAACTCATCGATGAAAATCCACTATCACATATAGAAAAATTAATAATTAAAAGGACAATAAATGAGTATAATATAAAGTAAAGTAAATATCATAAGATAAATATAATAAAAAGATTACACGTGTTTCATAACCAATTTTCAAATAAAAAAGAAATTTAAATCAATTAAAATCAATTGAAATTATCGAAAATAAATTCTATTCAAAAATATAGCTACTCGTCAGATCGTAAGTAGAACAATAATTAGATATATATCTCAACCAACAATAAGTACCAAATGAATTAATATGAAATACTAATTATATAAAGATAGAAAAATTATTAAAAAAATATCATAATATCAAAATAATAACCATTCAATAATCATCCCTTCATCCATTATAATAACATGTATATTATATACAAAAAACATCTTACGTAAATTATCATTGTTTTAAATTATCATTGTTTTAAATACAAGTTGAACGAAGTTTAAGTTTAAAATAATAATGAAGATAAAATTAGTACATATTTAACCGGTGTAATAGTTAAAGCTATACTATTTAAAGCTAAAGACGTTTAATTAATTATAATTAAAGATCAATGGAATAATAGAAAAATAGAAAAATAGAAAAATACTGACGAGAAAATTAAGGCGCCTTTATTTCCAATCAATTTCAAGCAATTACCTGCGTTCCAAAAATTTTAGTACATTCTTCGAAATGTGTAATTTCCATAATTGAAATTAAAATGAGCTAAAATTAGACATCTAAAAAGAAAGATAAGGTAGTATTTGGATTTTAAGATGTCAAAGGGAGTGCTCCGAGTCTAGTACAAAATTAAAATACAACCTTCACTTCTGGAATTACGAAACGAAAGCTGTACAAATTGGTAACAGATAGGAACAAGATTATATGATGATTTCGATATATTGGCAGTTTTGTTTCATATAATTCTTTCATTTTTCAAAATTAAGATGAACAAAGTTCTTTTTTAATCTAAAATATACACTCCTTCATTTTCTACAATGCTCTTCTATCTATCTGTTAGACTTGCAACGCACTACTTCCAACATTCACTTGTCCGTGACGAAAAATACTCTTCCAATATTGTTCCGACTTCGTCAGATGGGGCATTGTCCGGCAAATATGATGGGTTGGATTTCGTCTCCCATTCAAATTGCTACAGCCTCTGGGATGTCATACTCGCTCTATGTGGCCGAGCATTTTCTTGATGGAAGAACCCCTTTCGTTTTGAAAATAAAGATGGTCATTTTTCTTATAGCCGTTCAAGCTGCTCGCGGTAGATCTCCTTTGTTATTGTTAGGTTTGGGTTTTAAAGTTGAAAATGGACTAAAGCTTTCATATACCACCAAACAGATAACAACACCTTATGAGGATGAAGACCTTTAGCCTTGGGTACCAGTGCTTCTCCTATCCCTAGGCACTATCTTTAGCAGTTGACAGTTTTTCAGGGAAACAATTTCTCGTCACCATTATCCCCCCCCCAAAAAAAAGGTTCATTCGCGTGAGGTGACAGCAAAGAAGAGCACATATTGACTCTGCGTGCGATTAGACAAGGAAAGTTTGTGAGGAACGCTTTGACACAGTTTGTTGACTTTTTAGATTGCACGCAGGTGTCGATGAATGGTTAAATGACAAAATCCAAACTCTACAGATGTTCCAGGACGGGGTTCATCTTCGAGACTGTAGTTTCCAGCTCGGAATTTCGGGAAACACTGTTTACATTGGCTTATGCTTATTGTCCGATCCCTATATACTGCACCAATATTCCTCGGACGTTCCGTTGAGTTGTTGCCTTTAATGAACTCATAAAGCAAGATATGCCGAACATGTTCCTTTGTCACTTCAATTACTGCTTTGAAAAAATAACTGTTAAAATCCAACCGAACTCTTCAAAACTTGTTCTAAGAATAAAGACGAAGTAAAATTACTACCTGCTTCTATAGAAGATGCAGGGGTAGTTTATTCCGTTACGCTCCGACTTTTAATCCATGCAATTGAAAAAATATTGCATTATCAATGGAATGACTCAATATATGTATACACGCATATATACGTCTATTTATATATATATAAAACATGCATATTCATACGTATATGCACATATAGAAAATCATACAAAATAAACTTACAGACAGAAAAGTGTGGCAAGGAAATCGTTAGAGCGGATCGGACAATGAGCATCCCAAATCTGGCTGAGTATTCTGTATTATGTGGCTAAACTATCCCTGACAGTAGATCCTATCGTTTATAAGGTTCGATAATAGCGTTTGGAACATGTGGATATTTTTATGAACAAAGATTGAATGTACGAGTGAGGTGTCATTTTAGAAATGCCAGAGGAAGAGCTGTGAAGAGAGGTGCAGACTTCCATTCACTGTAGTGACTTGCTGCACATTTCTTTTACGTTTGCAAGCGTATTTTACCGTATTCCTTAAACCATTTTCTGAATTATTTACCTGCGAATGCATATGAATGTGTTCTTGGTCGCACTTGTGTGCTATTTGTAAAAAGTACTCCTGTAAAAGGTGTTGCATGGTTCAACCACCAGTTGTGAAACCGACAATACCAAACCTGATTTGTAAGTAGGGTGCTGTTTTGAGCAACCGGTAGGATAAAACCAATAATTAATACGCGAGAGAAAGATCTATAGAATTTTATATATAATGTTCACTGGATATTTTTCCTACCATGCATGTATTAGATTTGTGACTATTCTTTGGTACAGAGGTATTTTTTATTTCTATTTTTAGCGATGTAGGTGCTCATGTGGTACCTTCATGTATACATACATACATGCATACACACACACACACACACACACACACACACACACACACACACATATATATATATATATATATATATATATATATATATATATGTATATATATATACATATATATGCATATACATACATACATACATATATATATAAATATATATATATATATATATATATATATATATATATATATATATATATATATATATATATATATATATATATATATATATATATATATATATATATATATATATATATATATAAGGTATATCTTTTATTTTATATATAAATTTTATTAAATCGCCTGCATGGCTAATCAAGTCTCTTAACACGCGTTATAGAATTATAATAATACCATCCCTTCTTATATTTATTTATAAATAAGTTCACGCATTTCATTTGTTTGAATAGTGTTCGATCACTTCAAACGCACTTTTGCGTACATAGTTGGGAAAACCTTTAGTAGTAGGAAGCTAGCAGAATTTGGTTGATGAGAGACAAACATCCATTTGACGCTAATTTTGAAACCGGTTCCAAGTTCATCAATATTGCTTGTGCTGACCTAACAAAGTTAACACGCTTTAATGTTGACTGGAATTTTTTTTTCACCTACCTTGCCTGTATTAGATTTGTGATTATTCTGTGGTACAGAAGTATTTTTGACTTCTATTTTTAGCGATATGTGTGCTCATGTGGTGCCTTTGGATAAATGTATGTATGTATATAAATATATATATATATAGATACACACACACACACACAGACACGCACACACACACACACACACACGCACACACACACACACACACACACACACACACACACACACACACACATATATATATATATATATATATATATGAAAATAAAAAAATAAAAATAAAAAATTATAGTAATAATAAGGCAGAATGCTAAACTGAAGGCATATTTTAATATAGATGTGTATAAATAAGATTAACATTAGCACAACCCCCACCATACACACACACACACACACACACACACATATATATATATATATATATATATATATATATATATATATATATATATATGTGTGTGTGTGTGTGTGTGTGTGTGTGTGTGTGTGTGTGTGTGTGTATCAACTCAGTTCTAGTACAACACTATAGAAAATGTGGCTTCATTTTTTCAATGTCTCTGGAATTAAATATTACTCGGAATTCATATTACAGATTAGATACATATTCAGTTGGATATAGCGATATCAACATGTAACTAAATGTGCAGCCTGATATTATCCACGCTGAAGAGTATGTGCACGTTGTAACTGAAACACAGGTGTTTACCGAAAGATTAGAATAAAAAGTAGAGCGGAAACACTATAACAGATCAAATTTAATGAAACCTAATATGAGTATGCTAAATATACCCGTGAAATTTACTGTGTAATTTTACTGTAAAGTCAGTATTTCCAACTAGTATAACTGGTACTTCTTGAAGTGCCTTCAACTTTTGTGATCATTTATCTAGTTTAAACTGAATTCTGTAACATTTTCGATGTTTTGTTTTCCCTGTTCAACGTCAAGGGAACTTCGTCATCTTTCCATGAAGATGTAAGCACTGTGATCAAAAGTTAATCAGTTTCCTGAAAACCGAAACACTCTGTATAATTGTCAGATGCAGGTTACTAAGTTAATAGTGTTCTTTTTCTACGTTTAAAAATGAGGATGCAAAATGATAGAATCTTGCTCATATAACTCATCAGTTTTGGCTGCATAGGACACAATTAACGTATGACATATGGTTTCTACCTTGTAGTATTTATCTAATGGGAACCTACTTCTGTTTGACCTTAGATACCCACTTATAGAAACTGAGTTGACGATAAAACATATAGAATGATGTAGCAGAATCGATAGTATGCTAGGCAAAACGCTTAACGGCAGATTCTACTGAGGCCGACCTTATATTTCATCCTTTCAGAATCAATAAAATAACTACCAGTTCATCATTTTGTGTCAAATTAATCGACTTCGCACCTCACCCAAAATTGTTGGCCTTGTGCCAAAACTTGAAACGAAGAATATATATATACATATATATCACGCGTACATCATCGACTCTGTTTAAGAGTAATCATAACCAATATGCAGGTAAACCACTCGTTAAGGATCTACGTGCTAGACCTCAACATCAGAAATGATCTTGCTTGTTGATGGCATAGATTCACCATAAAATCTGTTTAACAAAATTTGGCCTTCCTCTTCAAAGCAATAACTTGCTAATATCTATAAAGGGCTCACATGAGAAATGTAAGACAACAACCGGAAAAGTTGCTTCTACTTTTCGATTGCAAACGATTTTCCGTTATTTGAAAAAATAAATATTTTACTGTACTGACGAAATGAATTTGTTTTCGAATTCCCTTTTAACCCTAGACAACAAAATAGATTCTCTCTGAATGTTGTGTACATTCTATATTAGCCAGTGAATCTCTCGGTTTGATTGTTTCGCATTTTCTCTACGCCGGCTCTCTCTGTTAAATCGACACTTCCGTCATAAATTATGTTTTATCAATCGTCACCTAACCACACACGAAGCTGTATAGTTTTACTTACAGCCGTCGACTTGGTTCTGCACACGAGAAGAATTAACGGTATGTGAAGAAGACAAAAACTCTTTCTTCAGAACAAACATTCTTGAAAATAACTGTAAAACAAAGAAGGAAATGGCGCCGTATGCGTAGATAATGATATATTAAATATAATGTGCTATAGTGAGATATAATTTACCAAAATATAAAGAAAAACGTTTATGGAGGTGAGGTAGACATAAATTTCCAGACAAGAAAGGTTTGTTAAAGTATACGTGCAACTGTATGCTAAAGAATAAGTAAATGTAAATATGAAAGTTTACTTAGAGGCAAGTAAAAGTACAAAGTTGGTGACTACTGCGATAATAAAAGATTAATGAACGCTGTAAAGAAAGAAAATACCATATCAACAAGAAATACTTTCCACATTTTTTCAATTCATTTCATTGTTCTGCACCTTTTGTTTTATTTTAGATCTAATCTCACTATGCCGTCCTTTATTTTAGATCAAATCTCACTATGCCATCCTTCATATTATATATCTGCGACGAAAAAAATGTTTCAAATTTGTTGGGTGAAGTCGATTAGTTTTTATGTGCTGGCTTAAAGAACGCGTACGCTTTCTTCACGAAATCGCCCATTGCATTTGACTAATCTACCCGAATTTATCAATTGCCTTTTCTTATCAATATTGGTTTCAAATTCTGGTACAAGACCAGTGAGAGGCATAAGTCCGGTTAGATCGACCCCTGTGCTCAACTGGTAATTATTTTATTCATCACGAAAAGCAAAATTCACCTCGTCAGAATTTGAACTCATGAACGTAAGGACGGACGAAATGCTGCTAAGAATTTTACCCAGCTTGCTAACAATTCTGCCATTTTTCTGCCATTCTATTACTAATATTAATATTCAATTTTAGGAAATGAGCTACCAGAATCAATAGCAGGTCGGACAAAATGCTTAGCGGGATTTCATCCAATTCCATGTTGTGAGTTCTATTTCCGCTGAGGTCGGTTTGGCCTTTCATCATGTAATCGACTTAACCCATCCCGCGATGTTGCTGGCATCGTGTCAAAATCTGAAACTAATATTAATTGCCATATTTACATAGACTATAAAAGTATAGCTAATAGTCAAAATTTTGTAAAATATGTATCTTGTAAGGTTTAGTCCACTTCCGTCACACAGAGTGGCCTGATTCACTGTAGCTTTAGGCATGGAGAGAAATATGTGCTTTGCATTACTTAGGTTAGAGCGTATCATTTTAATTTCAGTTATTTCGTCATGCCTTTTTTGTCAATGCATATATAACACATACATAGTGTTATTGTATCATGTTACATTTGAATGCTTCTTTATCGACATTATGTATACATTTAGATGGGAAATCAAATATATGGTTTTAAAAACCGACAGACCGCCACATCATTCGAAGCAAGGATGTCTTCTAGATGTGCAGCAAGCCCGGATGCCTTTCGTTAAAATGTTGGCGGGTGTATGACTGAACAAAGTCTGACGCACATTACCGAATTTGTTAAATATTAGTCTAAAATTAGGCGGCCAAATTTGGAAGTGGGCCCCTTTTATAAGGCCTGCTCAGTTGGTGTTGAATAACTAATACAAAGGACAAACTGTTTAAAGAAGTCTTTTACATTTGGTGTTCGAATGATATAGAGAGAGCCTAAAAATTCTCAGTGACGACTGGTTCTTTTGCTCATGTAAAGTGCAGGGACATGATTCGGAATGCGGAAAAAATACATTGTTTATCTAAATATTCCATCTGCATTGCGAACTTTTAACCACAAACCAGACTGTCCAGTCGAGTCATCATCAAGTAACCTTGAAGACGTGCGCTTGAGTTCAGTGTCAGAAGGCAAAGACACGGAAATGATCATTAAAGTTAATTTCCTATGTAACCATTTGGATTTCCTCCTGGAAATGCTGGGGGATATGAAAGAGGAACAAAAGTGTATTTCCTCAAGAGATATAAGACATGGAAATAGAATATCAGGGTAGATGGAATATCATTATACTCGATATTCCCAATGCAACAGCTTTGGGAATATCCATCAAATGGCCAGAAGCGAAAGAGTGCCCGGTATAGTTTCCAAGGAAAAAGAGAGATTTTGATGTGCGCAACCTAAAATAATACTCTATTTCTCATCTTTCAAAAACATTTGTGCTTTTTTTTTATTTTGCTTAATAGAGAACCTAATTATTTTTTATTACTTTCATTTTGTCCTAACATATGTGGTTTTATCTACACATTATAGTATATCCGTTAAATTATAAGAAAAATCCTTTCCGAATGGGAAAGAGATTATTTTCTTCTATTTAAAATTAGGACCACAAAAATATATAACATTACACGCAATTATCAAAACAGTTTTCAAATGGTTCCATTTGGCAGAGCTGTATTATGTGTTCAAAAATACCTCGCCTGCTTGTTTTTCATTTGTCATTTAATTGTTGGTTTAAGTTAATAAAATTCATACGGTTCTCTTATCGCATTTTATTCCCCATATTTGTGACGATACAAATTTAAGGGAGATAGTTAAAATATATGTCGCTACGTCTATAAATTTGTGTTGCAAGACCCTGATGTGAAATTGTGTTGAAACAGATGTATTTCGGGACGGCCTTTTTTTTTTTAATCAAATAAATACACGCACTATATATTTGTACTTCACTTGTTTATTACTGTTCTTTCTTTTTTCTAACTCATGTGCATTGTCCGGAAATCTTTTGTCACATATCTGTGACCTCTTCAGCGACACTTTTCGTATTCGTGTGTGCTCTTGCTTTACTTCCTCCATTCTGTTCTTCTAAGATGTGTATCCTCATGTACATATACTTTTGCATCCGTGTGTCTGTGTGTGTGTGTGCGTGCATGTATGTGTATGGGTGTGTATCACTATTCTTAACAGTAGTATGGCCTTCTCAGCTCAATCCTCCTACTCCATTGTGCTTCTACTGTCTTAAGACCCAAAAATTTGGTATAGTTCCTGTATCTCTCTGCGTTTGTGTGTTCACCTACGGTGTTGCCATCATTGTAGTTGTTGTTGTTGTTGTTGCCATCATTGTCACTGCCACTGCTGCTGTCGTTGTTATTTGTGATGATATTGCTGTAGCCGGCCGTGAAATTTCTTGTGTGTGTGTATGTGTGTGTGTATGGGTTCGCCTACGTAGTATATACGTCCGAAAATGATAATTGTTATAGGATATAGTGGTGTGTACGTGTGTATATATGTGAGTGTTTGTTTCTTATTAGAAAATGAACAGTTCAAAACTTTCGCTAGAGACGGCTTATTTGAGTAAAAGACATTGGCCGTGAAAATGTCCTGTATCTGAAAAAATCTTCGTATAGATAATAGTTAACGCCGCATATATTGAATTCTTTATTCTGTTTATAGCCGTTGTGTTGTGCATTTAAAACAAATATTTGAATAAGTACAAAATAGTGAGATACATTATATACAATTGAACACATTCATTAATAAACTTAAATATACTTTACAAGAACGCTCACATGAAATCACTATTCTCAGCAATAATCCACGTTTCTGCTGAGTAGAGACTAGTAATGATCAATATGATTTGCAATACTTTATTTCAAACAGGAGAGTTGCAGTCTTAACAATTCCTTAAGATTTTGACTCATTCCTGCCGGCTCTTGTTGCGTTTGAATCAAGGGAAAAGTGCTGTGCACAATATTACACAGCCTAACAGAGAACCTCAGAGCCAAACATTACCAAGCAACATATGTATCCTTTACACAAATTTTCACTAACAAACAGGATGAATGAAAGAAGCAATTCTAACTCGCCCTATGGAAGATCGATAAAATGGTACCAGAAAAATCCTACAGATGATCGATGTTATCAACTAAAACTTCAGCAATGTCACGGTCACAATAACTGAAAACAGTTGCCAAATGAAAAGATTATTCATGCAGGGGACGTTAGTAAACATTCAACTGGATATGAAAGGAATTATGGATGTGTTACGAATAATTCTATGAATGGTATAGCAAAAGCGTATCACAGAAATACTTTTCCTTTTGAATAAATATAACAGCAAGCATTGAAGTTTATACAGATTAAACTGATCATTCGTGATAGTATATCAGGAAAGGAATAATAACTTAGAACACGTGGGCTTTAATTTAAAACCTTCATATGTATCGTAAATGCACATTCTGTTCACAAACGATCACTTTTGAAAATTTCGCAACGTCGTATTAATACAGGCTAGACGATATAAAAATGTCATAACGTTTTAAATATAAACACAGATTTTGATATTTTCAGTTAGTATTCCTGCCCTGTACAGTATTAATTACTCTTTTATATTTTACATCATAAAATATACGCATTCCATAAGCGATGCAGTAATAGAAATATCTAAACATATTTGATGCGAATATAATCGTTAAATGCATAGTAATGTATCTGTACTTTTATTATCTATCCACTTTCATAATTTCTATTGAGAAATATTTTCTAAAGCAACTATATTCAGCTATAAACTATTTTCTCCGTCTACTGTGATAAAAAAAAAAACTAACATAACTATGTAGTATTTTAAATACAATAAGGAATTTTATGGAAACAAAGGAAAATGATGCAAAGCCGAACACATTCAGATAATAAAGATTGTCACTTAGCTTGCATAACTGGTCTCAATGTTATATATTATGGTGTAGTAAATAAAATGGAAACCATATATGGTAATATATTTATTCTTTGCATGCGAAAGTGTTTATATATGCCTTTGGGAAAAACAAAATTTAATATCTATTACAAAACAGAGATCAATTTCAACGTTTACGTACGTTTTTTTTCCAGAGGTGTATGACTGTATAGTATAAGTTATATTTCAAAAAGTTTTCTTGATAGATATGCATGCATTCGAACACACACATAAATACACAGACGCACACAGATACACGCACATACACACAGAGACATACATACATATATATAAATGTAAAATATACAAGAATAAGGGCAGAGCATCGTCAATTAATAATAGAATTAATAATTAACAATTCTGCCAAGTAGTTCAGTATGAAAAAAACCTTTATCGGTAAAACTATTTATCATTATAAATATACAGGGATTAGCAATTGAGTTGCTTCTCCAACATACTGAAAATTTAGAAATAGCAGTCAAAGAACTACTGATTCCAAACTACAAATTTTTCTCTAAAATGGATGGCGATATTTATGGCACACATAGAACAAAAAACCGGAGGGAAAAGCGTAAACAAACCAGATAGGTATATATATATATATATATAAACATATATATATATATATATATATATATATATATATATATATATATATATATATATATATATATATATATATATATATATATATATATATATATATATATATATATATATATATATATATATATATATATATATATATATATATATATATATATATATATATATATATATATATATATATATATATATATATATATATATATATATATATATATATATATATATATATATATATATATATATATATATATATATATATATATATATATATATATATATATATATATATATATATATATATATATATATATATATATATATATATATATATATATATATATATATATATATATATATATATATATATATATATATAAATATACTCAGACACCGGGTGGGAGAGACAGAAAAAGCGAGAGACAAAGAGCTGTAAAAGTAAAGTTCCTTCCCGAGATATACACACTCATAGGACCAGTTTCCCCGGTTTCGATGGCGTATTTATTCCTCCACTGGACTTGAAGTCGGTCCGTTCCAGGATAACTCATTTTTGCCCGTGTATTGTATGGAGTAACGTAAAATGTAGGGTCTTGAACCAAGAACACAACCCATCGCACAGTTTAGAAATCAAAACCACAGTCTTACTATCATGAGTCCAATAGTGTAAACACTGAGCCACGCCACTCCACTAAATATATCTATATTGATGGATGGACGGACGGACGGATAGATAGACACACAGGCAGACAAATAGGTATATAGATAGATAGATAGATTGATAGATAGATAGATAGATAGATAGATAGAGTATTTTACTCACTGAGCTCATAAAGTAGTCACTTATTAAGTGATAACATGAAGTTTAGTAATTTGTTAAGTGTACAGAAATAAGCAACAATAATTTATGAGATAATTCTAGCGTTTGTCTTTTTAACCTGAATGTATGCAAATCTATATCAACTGAAAATATAAACCGCGTACAACATTACTACTCGGCTTCAAAATTATAAAATTATATATGGCACAAAATTACATGTATACGAAAATCTATCTATTTCTCCCAATCTCTCTCAGTATATATTTATAAATGTTCTGAAACCTTTCACAGCCTTAGATTTTTATCTCTTTCTGTAAAATGTTTCTATATAAACATATGCTGATATATGATCTACATTGCACTTCTCATTCGCATAACCACCGAACCTGGAGCTTAATTATAGTATGTCCATAGGACTTACTCAGCATTATCTGACACATTTGGGTCTCCTTGACACCATTACCTCTCATAACTTTCTCACACCTATATATATATATATATATATATATATATATATATATATATATATATATATATATATATATATATATATTTATTTTTGTTGTTATTCTTGGGCTTTACAATTTATATATATACATATATATATATGTGTATGTATATATATATATATATATATATATATATATATATATATATATATATAT
>NC_142930.1:103882745-103895245 GCF_046866305.1 Octopus bimaculoides | reverse complement strand
CGAAGCGTTCAGTTTCCAGTAACCGGGACCCTGCCTATGTGTTTTATCTAAGTCGAGCGTACACGTCACAAATTTGTGATCCGTGTAGCTGACTATTTTAAATTGTGGACATCCTACACTAACTCTATCCGCTGTCCTACATAGAACTCTATCTAGATACGATCTCGACGATCCGACGCGGTTTGTCCAAGTCCACGTTGGCACGTTCGGATAGTCGAGTCGGAACCTGTCAGACAAATGGAAACGTCTGAGCAGGTCTTTAAGGCACTTACATCCCCTTCTACTCCTATCCATTCCCACATAGTCTAGATGCGTGTCCAAGGTAGCGTTCCAGTCCCCTACTAATAGTAAAGGTCTTGACGTTCCCAGGAAAAACTCTAGACGTCTAAAGAAATCCGCCCGACCCGTTAAGGACGGTGCATACACTGCCATCAGACGGAAAGCACATCCGTTTGTACCATCGACGTCCACGACAACCAGCCTACCCTCCGGGTCTAGGAATATTGGCCTTACTTTTAGGTTCAGACTCTTTCGAAAAAACACCGCGGTACCACCACCACCCATGTTTGGCAGACAGGGAGAAAAATAAATGTCGAATTGTCCGCCAAACATGGACTTGAGGCTCCGCGGGTTACTGAGTCTGGTTTCACTGATAGCTATTATTTCTATGTTCTGTGACCTGATGTCATTTAGAAGATATCCTTGCTTCCAAGCTGACGCCAAGCCACGTACATTTACACAACCTATTTTAAGCATAATTTAGTCGAAAAGTGTAAAGAGTCGAGAGAGAAGGTTACTTACTCATTTCGACAGTTTTACACTGTTCCTCCTTAGAAGTGTCTATGAGTAAGTCTTTGTATAATTTTTTAGAGAGGTATTTTTGGAAACCCCCTACCGCATTTGGATAGAGGGATTTGAGTGTGTGGTGCTGTGTTGGTGTCAAATGTAATATTTTTATATGTTCTGGTGGTGTTGTTCTTGGATGATTGTTTGTTTTCATGTCATCTTCACATATGTTTGTGTGATATGCAATATACTCCATTAATTTTATGTCTTTTGTGTTTATGGCCGAGAGCATTGTATGCGTTTTTGTGGTGTTGGTGTTGGTGTTACTTTGGTTTTGTAAGGGGCTTTCAGGGTTTGTGTACCTCCCTGCTTTGCTTGTGCTTGGTTTTGTCTTTTTTAATCTTTTTCTCTTACCCCCTGTGGCTATCTGCCATTCCACTGGACTGTCATCGTTCGACGAAAAGTCCGACAGATCAGAGGGGGGTAAGGGCAAGGCATCAGGTTCTATGCCTGTATTGTGTGGTGTGTGTGTTGTTGGGGATTTAGGTTTTGCATTTGTTTTTTCTTCGTTGATGTTTGTTTTCTTCGTTGTTGTTCTTGGTATTGGTGTTGGTCTATCTTTTGATGTTGGTGGTGGTGTTGTTTCCCTAATTGGTTTTGGTGTTGGAGTTGATTGTGGTGGTGTTTTTTCTTTTCTTGGTGTTGATGGTGATGTCGTTTGGTTTACTTTGTTGATGATCACTTGTGGGTTTGGTGGTGTTGGTAGCAAAGGTTGTTTTTTATTTATTTTTTGTTTTGGTTGTAACTGTTCTTGTTTCTTTTTTTGTGCCAAAACGCACTTTGAAATTAGGTGTTCTTGGCTTCCGCAGAGGTAGCAAAGCGGTTTTTTACCCTCCGCCACCACATAGAGGCTTTGTCCATTTTCCAAGTGAATCACATTCGGCAACTTTTCCAGTGAATCTTGATCCATCTGGATCAAAATTTCAATGCTTTTTCCGGTCCAGCTGTTATTATGAACAACAGTGGTTTCTAACACATTTATTGTTTTCAAATGAAAACATATCGCCGAAGTAATCCACTTGGACTCAATTTCCGGAGGGACATTATTTATTTTTATTCTACTCACTCTCTGTCCCATGTAGTATGGGACCATGATTAGTTCATCATTTTGTAAGGCTTCCATACTATACAATTTCGCCTCTTCTTCATTATTGAAACGAAATTGTACTGTATTAAATTGCAAACCCCAGTTTATATATTCTTTAATTTTCATGATTTTTTTGGCACATTTCTCAATTTCTGTTTTTGTAATTGGATTTGTTAATTTTTTACTTTTTCTTATTATTTTGTAAATGATGGTTCTTTTTTCCACGTCTTCTCTCACTTCTTTTGGGGTATGTAAAATTAAATTTTGTCCGGACGTAGAAAAAAGGGACCTGGTCTCTATAAGTTCTTTGTTTGTAAAATGTAAAGTTTCTTTTTTTTGTTTTAGCATGTCTGCAAAGTTTTTGTTGTTGTTGTTGGTGGTGGTGGTGGTGGTTGTGGTGTTGTGGCTTCTGTTCATTTTTCCTTCCTCTCTTTCGCTTGCTGTTTGTGAAGAGAGTAAAGGTTGAGTTGAACTGTTGCTGCTGCTGCTGCTACTTTTGTTGTTGTTGTTATCGTTGTTGTTGGTGGTGGTGGTGATGATGGCGTCAGCAGCAAAGGTGCTTACATCAGAGATATTTGTGACGGTTTTTACGCATGGTTTTGTAACCTTGGTTACAGTTTTGTTTTTGTTGTTGGTGTTGTTGGTGGTGACAGGGCTTTTAACAGTATCGATGACGTTGACAGCTTTGACTTTAGAATCTGTTGCTTCATTCTTTTTCTCGATGTCTGTTATTGTTTTGGTGTGTGTGCGCGTGCATGATTTATTTTTTTGTTCTCCTAGCGTCTCAAGTCTAGGAAAATGTTCGTTCATTAAAGTTTCTGTCCAGCGTTCTATGACTATGTTTCTCGACATTTTTCAATGTCGAGAAGAAAATATATAATTTTAAAAAGGTTGAAACTGCCCCTAAAGGGCCAATTCCTACCTTGAAAACACAATAAAAAGAAAGTTTGGTGCTTCACACACCTTATATACAAAAATTCCAACAAAATATGGGCAATAAAAGGTCAAATAAACATTTACCTCTGCAGCCGATGTGACAGCACGTCCGTGAGAAGAGATAGATAGATAGATAGATAGATAGATAGATAGATAGATAGATAGATAGATAGATAGATAGATAGATAGATAGATATATAGATATGCACTATCGGAACGCTCACGGGTGCATCAACAACAGATTAATAAACAGAAGTCCGCCAAATACTACTGAGTAACCATCTGGCAACATGTGGTCGTCAAACTTTTATTATATTTCCATTCCATAAACTTTACAACCGGAATGAAATTGAGAGAAAATGCAAAGAAAAGGACTTTATTAAGAAATTCAAACCCACTCTTAACAAACAATGATTAAATTTATTTCACTTGGGGTTTAAAAACTTATCCCTATAACTAAAACACAGAAAATCTCTCAAATGTAATCATTTCTAAAAATAAAACTTGGCATCATTTCTAGAAATAGCCAAACACCTACTGGGGTTTAAAAATCTTATCCCTATAACCAAAACACAAAAAATCTCTCAAATTTCATCATTTCTAAAAATAAACTTGGCATCAATTCTAAAAATAGCCAAACACATACTACTGCTGTCCAAAGGAATAGGTATAAAAGACAGAAAACCCGCCAGTCTATTACAGTCTGTTACAGTCTGTCATACCGGCCACAAAGTATAGAAAATACGTATTCGCCTTTATATATGTAATCCTTTATATTGAACACTGAATATTTCATATATCCAACAAGATATATTCCATATATTCAATATGACATTCAATACTTCATTTCATTGTACCATCCATTTTTATATTATATATTATATATTCCATATTCTATATCCCACATTAATTTTACAAGAATATAAATAAAACATAAAAAACTGAAAGAGTTGGAATTCTTTTAAATAAGATAATAAATTCCTCTATACACGATCATACAAAACCCCTTTTTTGTATTTATTTTTACTCACAGATACATATATATATATATATATATATATATATATATATATATATATATATATATATATATATATATATATATATATATATATATATATATATATATGTGTGTATGTATGTATATATACGTATAAATATATATATTTGTGTGTGTGTGTGTGTGTGTGTGTGTGTGTGTGTGTGCTTGTGTGTGTGCATAAGTTATCGTGTTCGCGCCTATAATTTTATCGCGCACCGTTTCTCTCTCCCAATTCCACTCTGAAGTTAGCAGTGTGAAAACAGACACATGGATAAAACAGCAAGACGGATTCCGAGTTCACGTTTTAACTTTTTTTGCTAATTAAAGGTTATACCAACACAAAAACGACTGCGAGTATTACCGTCACTCGCAAGCTTGCATTATTTGCTAATAGGCATCACATTTTCCGAAGTCTTATACGTTACAGTATATTCACGACCCAAAGCCTACCTAATGGAGCATCCGTACTCCAGCAACTGGAAGTAGAGAATGTTATGCTAAGACTAAACTGGTTCTAATTTTTTATGATGGAGCATAACCCCGATCTTCGCAATACATTAAACACATCCAGGGAACACTGAAAACCAACTTGCCGTCATATCATGTAGAGCAGCTTGTAGTGATTTGCATATGTTTGTAAGCTCTATGCAAAGGCAAGAAATACACAGACATACTTGCATATAGAAAATGCCATCGGAATTTTCATACATAAATTCACTCACATATTAACATATATACTGTATAGCAGAAATTCAGGCCTCAGGTAAATTACTCATGAATCATATACATTTTTCTACCTCTTTACAAGGATTTTGAAATTACCTTTAAGTTAGCTGGGCAGGCAGATCCCATAAACCATCACAGTTTCTCTGAAGCTAGTTAGAGGGAATGGAAGAAGGTGTTGCAAGCTGTAAACGTCGTTCGAATGTTTGCATTAGGGTGAGTTTTGTTGATGGCAGTCAAATATCCTGGTGGTGGCAAAACCTGGGAGATGAATGTAGTCTACATCAAATAAACCGTTGTAGGATATCAACTCTGAATGCAAAAAGAAATAAATGCATAGATAAACAAATATATAAATATCTAAATGATTACCTAAATAAATAAATAAATAAATAAAATAAAAGACCAATAAATACTGGAAGGTGTATCTCCCGACGGTGTTAAGGATCTACCAATTCAGCCCAGTCTGACTGTATCATTTTTATTGATCCAAAAATCCTTTTGACATCAGTGGTCAACTCAATTAATGAACACAGTGAAAGTAGTAGATGTAAGGCAAATGATGAATAATCTAGCTTTTCAAGAATCATATTAGACAGAAAATTCTAGCATTGAATTTGGTTTTGCTTTAAACTGATTTTACTGTTAATAGATATATGTGTATTTATGTGTGTTATTTTGTATTTTATACTATACGTGTATATCTTTATGCATGTTCCATTTACTAAATACATGTGTTTGAGTGTTCAAAACTGCGTTAGTACTTCCGTGGGATAAAACGTATGCAATATTTTAATATATATGTAACATCCGAATAAATTTGAATGTGACTTCAATGATCAAATATATTTAAATTTAAACTACGTATAATAACATTTTGATGATGTATGAACTTTCATTTTTATTATTTGATCAATAAAGTTTTAAACACAACGAATGTTTAGATATAGTTTTATTTATATGTTCTCTGTTAAATGTAGTGTTTCGATTAATGTGGAAGAATTTTTATTGGAATTCATCATGATTGCTGCGTTTATAGTCTATAATAAATTTAATTATCAGTTCATTAAATTTAATAAATATACTTTAAGAATATATTTTAATCTTATTTCAATGAGACAAATGTTAAATGATCAGGCTTGATCTTTAGTGAGATGAATAAAATGAGTTAGATATTTATTTTAGCTGTTAATATGTTTATTCGCTTTAATGTTTGCTTTTTAACCTATAAAGTTTGACGAGGAAATATATTTCACATATACTTATAATCTAGTTTCAGATTAGTATCAATACCACCCAATACCCTCAAATAGTATAACTACTGAATTCCTCAAAATATTAATTTTGAAGAAACTCGTGTGTTTTGGTAAATGCTCATCGGAATCAATGCATTACTGTTTTTGTGTATCAGCAAAGAACGAGCTCGAAACGAAAGAAATGCTTAAACCGATGGTAAATATTATGCTGTATTCAAAATTATAATGGTCGAATGTGAATACCTCTGGCGTGCTAGAGGTACAAATTGAGATATTAACTGTATTTTGTAATTATCTAAATATTAATATTTCTTCTGAAACGTTCAATAAAAAAAAACATTTTTCTTTGTTTTTCTCTGATGAAATGGACAACCTAAATGCTGTTCTCTAATTGGCATAATATGTATGTAAACAAAAAATGAAATAACCTCAGCTGAGTGGTCGTTAACGGTCAGATGTTAATGGACTAACGAAATAGATTGTTTTTGCATAAGCTAGACTGAACAGAGATGTCTATACATACATACATACATGCATACAAAAATACATACATTCAGGTATACATGCATATACATACACATATACTTATACACACACACACACACACATACACACACACACACACACACACACATATATATATATATATATATATATATATATATATATATATATATATATATGTTATGGGTAAATGGTAAAATGCCCCTTCGTTCATGGATGACCATGGGACTGCCTCTAGAAAGTTACCCTCCGAGGCACAAGTCCGGGCAAGGTTATTTATGAAAGACCAGCAGTCGCTCAATCATACCTCTCCACGCTATTAAAGCTGATACAGCTTGGCACTATTGACGTCGCAACTCATTTCTACAGTTGAATGAACTGGAGCAACATGGTACAAAGTGCCTTGCTCAAGAATAGTGAGACCAGATATATCAGCTTTTTTAGAATAGCTGCAAATAGAATTTGGCTAGAGATTGAGTTGGTAATTGTGTTTACCTTATTCTTACAGTCAATAGAATGGTGGATTGTTTTTCAAAAGATGCATTGTTTGACTAGCATGACATACATATGCTGTTACCTATATAATCGTGTCCCTACTTATATATTCATGTCACTTTGTGGTCACTTCAGCTCTTCTGCATGTCTAGTAGGATGTCAACAAGATTCATCATTGTACCATGTATAAATATCTGTAGAACGATAAAGGAAACCTTAGTATGTAGAGTCCCTAGTTTAATTTGTAGCTATGAATAATACCATTTCCATCAAACTCCTTTGTCTACTCTGTGTTAATGTATGGACATGATGTATGCACATGAAAATGAAGAGATGCTTGGCGAGCAGTGAAATGTGGTTCTTAAGGAGAATATTGAAAACAGCAAGAAAGACAGAGTGTCTAATGAAGATTTGCTGACTCGGGCTCCGGTAAATAGGAAGCTACTTCGTTAGATAAGGGCTAAGAAACTGCGATTTCTCGATCATGTGATGAAAAAAGTCTGGAGAATTTAGTGATGACTGGAAAGTTAGATGGAAAAAGATGGAGAGGAAAAAGAAGGATAGTATGCATGTCGAGCTTGACAAATTGAATGGAAGAAAGAGGCATTAAACATCAGTAAGAGGACGTGTTACAAATAACGTAAAACAGGGAACAGTGGCAGGAAAAATAGCCTATATGCTACACTCTGGACATGGCACCTAAATAAGAAAACTTTTGAGCGAAAGGATCCAGCTAAATCAACCAAAAATATTGTCTGCTCTGAACAGATATAAAATATAGACACAATTTCATGGCTGATGATGCATCACGTTACATATAGCACGTGTAGCAGTTGCTGTCTTTAAGATGCATAAGACCTGCAGCTAATTGTCACTTGATATTGAGGTGCTGAAATAGAAATTGAACTTCAGACTGACAGTCTGTGGAAGTTAGTCAGCATCAGTCTTATCAAAAATGAACATCAATTACGTATGATACTCTATGTCTTGTACATATTAAATGAACGTTTGAAATATTATGTTACATGGAATTTGATGTTCTAACTTTGATGAAAAGAGATTATGTTAGAAATATTATGATACCAAAGTACACTGTTACTCTGGAAGCTATCAAATCTTTGAGGACATACCTATGATATGCGTGAACTAGACAATGGAAGCGCATTTAGGATGACACATAATGTGCCTCAATGATTGTTGAAATAATAGGCAATGCACTATTGGCTGGAGGTTCAATGTACCTAAAGGGATCAAAGTTAACTAATAATACAAAATATTTTGTTCAATATCACATTTTGTAAAAAGATCACAGCTATATATTACTATGGTTTTAAAGTCTTGAAGTATTAAAAATCTTGAAAATGTTGGGTGTAGGTTTTTCTGTCACTTGAAATGCATTACACGTGGTGTGAGAAAGATAACATTTGATTTCAATACTTCAATAAATTATACAGCTGTGAACTATTGGTTTCAGTTTTATTTGCATTTATGTAAAAATGATGTGATGTTCCACCTTACTGCCAGAAATGAATTTGATTGTTATTTATTATACGAAAGGTTTCGCAGAAGAAATACTGGTCATTGTTTAACTAACTCTGTCCATTAACCATAAGTTATGATTAGAAAACATATTTGTCATTTCGATTTTAACTCAATTATATAAAGCAATTGTAAATTTATTTAAAACTATCTCTTAAGTAGACTTCTCTTTCATGAGATCAAATATATTTATACCGAAATGTATTTGGAATTGTCTCTCACACTTGCTGACATTTAAATATTAGTCATTTAACTACAGTTTCATTTTTTTCTTCACTGCATAATTATTTCTACATCTATAGATGGTGCTTTTTACTTTAAAATTGTTATATTAATATTACATTCACTTATATTGTAAATGAGAATTCGAAAAGCGTTTGATACGGATAGGTGCCTGTGGAAGACAGGGCTTTATCTTCGTTCTCCTCAGTACAACAGAACTTAGAATCTAATATTGTGTAATTGTTATCAAAGCATTACTATTTTACATTAATATATCTGCCAAGCTAAACTGACGCTGCATCAGCGATTGCTATGCTGCATTGGAAAATATTTCCGTGATTATAATATATATGAAAACTGGATGTTTACCTCTGCACAGGTAAAGATAAATGTAAACAGTTATTTTCCATTTCCTATCATAGGCAAACTAATTCCAACAGTCTCTTGGAATTATTGATGGTTTGCAATATATGTGACAGAAATCTGAGCAAACAACTCAGGCAAGATTTCTAACTAAGTGCATTATTGGCACTGCTTATGGAGAATACAAGATGTGATTTAATAATCACGTTTACCTACTCAAGTCTTCGAGCTAGCATTATAGAAAGAAAGTCTAAAATTAGGTTTAAGATTCAAACAAAGAGACTGAAGGCCCTAATATTTAATTGAGGCTCACAAAAAATGCAAACTTTGCGCAGATGTGGGCATAATGGATCTAAATGTTGCACAATGGATCTAAATACTTATAAACTCTCTAGCAAGACAGCATTGATAAAATGTCAAGAATCAGTCAATTAGTGTATACTTAAACGCAAACTATATTGTAAGATTTTAATCATTTTAAAATTATAATGTGATCGTACGCAAATCAGACTGAGTTGTAGAAATGTAGAATACGCTGTATTTCTTTATCTGTTATAAATTGCATTTATGGTTTTGTTACATTTTGTCCTTATATTTTCTTCGCCACAGCTTGATAGCTTGTTGGTCTGTGGAAATCCTAGTCAATGTGTTATTTGGTAAATACTGCTGGCTTTGAAATATGCATTGTGGTGTTTTCTTTCGATTTAAGCCTTCTCTGTGTTGTCCCGGCTCAGTAGTAGTCGAATTACTGAAACAAATATGAGAATGAAAAAATACATAAACTTGTTTGACAATTTAAAGTTTTTAGAAAACCTTGCGTTCCGCTTATTCTTATAAAGAATACTGCCTGAGTATATGAATACTATGTGAAATGACTTACGATTTCAGACAATTAAAAAAATTGTTGTTTATTCCAGTTACAGCATTAGATATGTTGTACCTACAATGAATCATACCGGTGTCAACAATATGGCAAATGCGGTCATACACAGACATGTGTGTATGCCCACATATAGAGAGTGGAATTAATGTAGGACAGCAAAGACCGCTTAAGATATTTAGTCATACAAGCTCATGTACGTTGCATGTAGATAAGGTAATTAATATTTACGTAATGAAAATTACATAATCTATTCTTCATGTCAAATCGTCAGAAACTTTAACATTTATACATAACATCATTGGACTGAAAACATATTGCCAAAATCAATGACAGGGGAATCTGCAAGCTATTATATATAATTAACTTGAAAATTATTTATATTTGGCATCATACACTGGAATCTGCTTAATTAAAGAACTGTGGGAAGTAGAAATGAGACAAAATGTTACTTGATAGAAAGTATACGGAAACATGACAGACTGATTATATATATTTATTGAAACATTGTATGCGTTGTTTTTCCTTTCATGCTAAGTAACTCCATCAGTATGGGTTTGTCTGTTCAACTGTACACCATACACGCATCTTCATCAACAGTGATAATACTACATACACACACACACACACACATACATGCATATATATACATATATATATATATATATATATATATATATATATATATATATATATATATATATATATATATATATATATATATATACATATGTTAAATCTCTGAGAGAGAATTAAGCACTAGAAGTACGGAATTGTAAAATATAATTATATATGTACACATACACACACACACACACACACACACACACACACACATATATATGGGAGAATTTACGAAGAAAACAACAATAGACGAGGACAGGTTGTGTAAACAACAAAAGGATGTATTAGTTTAACGCTCGGGAATAGAGAAAGTCTTTAACGTTTCGAGCTACGCTCTTCAACAGAAAGAATAAGGAGAAAAACAAGGAGAAAATAAATTGTGGTCAGCGATCTATTATGGCGACTGCCGGACAGAAAGCTGTATGTATATATATATATATATATATATATATATATATATATATATATATATATATATATATATATATATATATATATAATGCACTTTACATATATATATATATATATATATATATATATATATATATATATATATATAGGCGCAGGAGTAGCTGTGTGGTAAGTAGCTTGCTTACCAACCACATGGTTCCGGGTTCATTCCCACTGCGTGGCATCTTGGGCAAATGACTGCTACTGTAGCCTCGGGACGACCAAACCCTTGTGAGTGGATTTGGTAGACGGAAACTGAAAAGAAGCCCGTATATATGTATATATATGTATATGTGTGTGTTTGTGTCTGTGTTTGTTCCCCTAGCATTGCTTGAAAACGATGCTGGTGTGTTTATGTCTCCGTCTCTTAGCGGTTCGGAAAAAGAGACCGATAGAATAAGTACTAGGTTTACAAAGAAAAAGTCCTGGGGTCGATTTTGTCGACTAAAGGCGGTGCTCCAGCATGGCCGCAGTCAAATGACGGAAACAATTAAAAGAGTAAAGAGTAAAGAGTAATATGCGGAATTCAGAGAGGGAGAGAGACTGCGGTATTAGATATAAGTAATTATACGAATATATGTAGCCACAACAGACAGACTCACACAAAAACACACACAGACACACACACACACACGCACATACACACACACATATATATACACATATATACGCATAAATATATGAGTGGCTCTAATTAATTATACGACTCTTGACATTTTATATTTTTCTTTTATATTCTTTGCTAATTTGGGACAATCAAATTTCTAGATCCATATTCAAAGTTCCTGATCTTTGTACTCTCATTTTGATGCTTTAATGGATGTGGCATCTGCGTTAATTCAAAGATACTGGTTGAATTAATGAATATTTCTGCGCTATATGTTTGGCCATTACGCATAAAAGCAGTATCCCATATTGTGGTCAAATGCTTGACCATAAGTATTAAGTAAAAAATAACGGTACTTCTAGCCTAACATCCTAACGGTAAAAAAACAAAACTTTGAAGGAACATTCCACATCATTTCAACCTGTATATAAGAAAAAGAAATACCGGTACGAAATTTATGTACTCCTGCCTTGAAATTGAGACTGTGATGATATCAAAACTGAATATGAATTTAAGAATCATATCAAATGTTGAGACTGTCGGTTACAACGATGACTGTCCCAGCTGACCCAAACAACGGAACAGCCTGCTTGCGAAATTAACGTGCAAGTGGCTGAGCACTCCACACACACGTGTACCCTTAACGTAGTTTTCAGAGAGATTCAGCATGACACAGAATGTGACAATGCTAGTTTTCATTTCTGCTTGTCGATTTGGCTGGAGCAATGTAAAATAAAGTACCTTACTTAAGAATACAATGCGCCTCCAGGGATCGAACTCACGACCTTACGAGTACCCTAACCGGTAAGTCATGTGCCTTCACAGGAAATGCATTATAATTGTTTGTTTGCATGCATTTGTGTCTGTATGATAACTAAGATGCAATAGAATTTGAAAATGTTCTTTGTTCAAATTTCAAAAACCTA